>NC_056730.1:834133621-834291121 GCF_019279795.1 Protopterus annectens | reverse complement strand
CAATTTCCATGTAATGAAGTAATAAAATCCAGTAACAATACATATCTTTGTTCAAAATCTTTTCCTAAAGTGCAATGCTGAGAAATTTGTTTACAAAGATATTGACAAAGTATTAACACATGCATGCTTATACTTTGATTATACTTTGAAGTGTTGAAATTGAAATGTGAAGTATCAGTGTTCGTTGATGTTCAGTGGTGCTCCCTGCCAAGCTTTGCAAAGATAAGGAGCAGAGAAAAAATGTTGTGATTGTTATTAAATGTATTACAGATCTGTTTTATGTTATCATGTTGCAGATGTATACTTTGCATGTTGGAATCTACCTTTGTGATGTTAGGGCCAAAGCTTAATTCAAAAATGAATTGTACTTGCCTTCCCATTTGCATGACATTAGGCAATGGCAAACAGGGTTCATTGCTGAAGGAAAAAAATGAAAACTTTAATTTGATTAGCCTTCTGCAGTGCAAACATGCTTAGCGGCAATGCATGGCCATCAGTACTCTGGACAGTACTGAGTGGAGAAAATCCACCTCTCTCCTAATGTTCTCTGTGGCACAAGGTACACGTTCAGTGAGCTAAATGAAAAAGCAGAGTTGAAACAGTGCTTGAGTCCAGTACATAGATCATTTTACAAAGGGTGTCAGAATGTGATTATCATAAGCAATTTTGATCATGACTGTAAGACTACATAGGAATGGCTATCTTAAATATGCCAGTTGCCCAAATTGTGTCAGTAATGGCTACTGAAATAATCTTTTATACCTACTATATATGTGCTGTGCTGTGAGGGAAATCACAAGTTAATTGGGTGCAACAATTAGTTAAACATGAGAAGGATGGTATTTATTTTGAAGTAATTATTATGATTCAGCACATATCCTATGTGTGTAGGGCAGGGTGTCTTGTGAAATGTCGGCATTATGCTTCCTCATACTAAGGAAAGTAGCCAAATGATACAAGATGACCATTTCATGCATCAGCCCACTGAACATGTTACATTATAATGTGATGATCCAGAAGAGATGATAAGGGGCACAGAAATGGAGAGACACATAACAGTTTGTGTTATGGCACATTTATGAACCCCTGTATGGTGTGTTTGTATTGCTTGTTTCCTCATTCAGAATGTGTCCTGATCTGTACCATTAAATGATTGGTATAGGGATAGAGAAGATGAAGAGTGACAATAACCAACACAACCACATACATCTGGTTGAGGAAGGTGCAGGAAATTGGAAACACGATTTTGACATGTGGGCAGTTTTTTGTTAATAATGTTAATAACAGATGTTGCACACACTTACACAAGGAATATTCATATGGAGAAAAGTTACATTGCTGTATAGCATATGTCAGAATTTGAACCTTTGCCAGTAAAAATAAAACTTTACAGACAGGTTGATTATCTTAGTGCACCAGAGAAGCTCATGCCGTAGTAAGTTTTAATTATACATTTCAAGTGACAGGCACAACATGTCCAATAAAAGCATTAGGTAGATAGCAGTATTCATCACATGTATATCAATTGTATGCCTTTGTTACACTTTACATAATATCCAGCAGCTTGATACACATGAACAACCTACCAAATCCTATTACTAGTATAGATAACCTACCAAATCCTATTACTAGTATAGACAACCTACCAAATCCTATTACTAGTATAGACAACCTACCAAATCCTATTACTAGTACAGACAACCTACCAAATCCTATTACTAGTATAGACAACCTACCAAATCCTATTACTAGTACAGACAACCTACCAAATCCTATTACTAGTATAGACAACCCCAAGAAGTTTAATCTTACACTAAAAAGCTACCTCTACAATTCCTGGACCTGACTTTGATTAAGATGATATTTATCTTCCACATCTGTATGTCCTCTTCCCACTCCCGCTTTACCACACCCCTCCAGCATCCCTATGAGTTCTTTTTCCCTTGCTCACCCCTCTAATTCCTCAGCTTATTGTATATTAACCACTAAGAAAATCTCCCCCTTCTTTAGAACTACTCAGCTTAACTCAACTCACAATCTCCTGTAACATACCCCTCCTTCCTATTACGCTTTCTCTTTTACTTCCATTTCCCCACTAACCTTAAAGTCTTAATATTACTTTCCTCTCTCAAAACCTCTTGTAACATTATTTAAAATGTAAAATTGCCATATACATTCATAGCTACCAAATATTTGCTACACAAATCTGTAAGACAAAATGCTGAATATGATGATGTACATACTTGATGATATATTTTCGGGTTTTTTAAAAAGGGTCTATATCAGATCATCGAAACAGCTCATTATCGAATGCCGTAACGTCGAACTGCAAAACCTGGACCCTAACAATATCAAAACCTCAATAATGAAGTATGTGTGCCAAGGCTCTATGTGGTTGTATATCATTAGGGCTAAGGAATGATGACGTATGTGTGTCAAGGCTCTATGTGGTTGTATATCATTTGTAAGTGTAAGTGATGGAGTGCAGAATTAACTGGTCAGTCAATCACACAGTTCACTGCAGTTCAGCTGAGTACATTAAGCAATTTCCATGTAATGAAGTAATAAAATCCAGTAACAATACATATCTTTGTTCAAAATCTTTTCCTAAAGTGCAATGCTGAGAAATTTGTTTACAAAGATATTGACAAAGTATTAACACATGCATGCTTATACTTTGATTATACTTTGAAGTGTTGAAATTGAAATGTGAAGTATCAGTGTTTGTTGATGTTCAGTGGTGCTCCCTGCCAAGCTTTGCAAAGATAAGGAGCAGAGAAAAAATGTTGTGATTGTTATTAAATGTATTACAGATCTGTTTTATGTTATCATGTTGCAGATGTATACTTTGCATGTTGGAATCTACCTTTGTGATGTTAGGGCCAAAGCTTAATTCAAAAATGAATTGTACTTGCCTTCCCATTTGCATGACATTAGGCAATGGCAAACAGGGTTCATTGCTGAAGGAAAAAAATGAAAACTTTAATTTGATTAGCCTTCTGCAGTGCAAACATGCTTAGCAGTGATGCATTGCCATCACTACTCTGGACAGTACTGAGTGGAGAAAATCCACCTCTCTCCTAATGTTCTCTGTGGCACAAGGTACACGTTCAGTGAGCTAAATGAAAAAGCAGAGTTGAAACAGTGTTTGAGTCTAGTACATAAATCATTTTACAAAGGGTGTCAGAATGTGATTATCATAAGCAATTTTGATCATGACTGTAAGACTACATAGGAATGGCTATCTTAAATATGCCAGTTGCCCAAATTGTGTCAGTAATGGCTACTGAAATAATCTTTTATACCTACTATATATGTGCTGTGCTGTGAGGGAAATCACAAGTTAATTGGGTGCAACAATTAGTTAAACATGAGAAGGATGGTATTTATTTTGAAGTAATTATTATGATTCAGCACATATCCTATGTGTGTAGGGCAGGGTGTCTTGTGAAGTGTGGGCATTATGCTTCCTCATAGTAAGGACAGTAGCCAAATAATACAAGATGACCGTTTCATGCATCAGCCCACTGAGCATGTTACATTATAATGTGATGATCCAGAAGAGATGATAAGGAGCACAGAAATGGAGAGACACATAACAGATTGTGTTATGGCACATTTATGAACCCCTGTATGGTGTGTTTGTATTGCTTGTTTCCTCATTCAGAATGTGTCCTGATCTGTACCATTAAATGATTGGTATAGGGATAGAGAAGATGAAGAGTGACAATAACCAACACAACCACATACATCTGGTTGAGGAAGGTGCAGGAAATTGGAAACATGATTTTGACATGTGGGCAGTTTTTTGTTAATAATGTTAATAACAGATGTTGCACACACTTACACAAGTAATATTAATATGGAGAAAAGTTACATTGCTGTATAACATATGACAGAATTTGAACCTTTGCCAGTAAAACTAAAACTTTACAGACAGGTTGATTATCTTAGTGCACCAGAGAAGCTCATGCCGTAGTAAGTTTTAATTATACATTTTAAGTGACAGGCACAACATGTCCATTAAAAGCATTAGGTAGATAGCAGTATTCATCACATGTATATCAATTGTATGCCTTTGTTACACTTTACATGATATCCAGCACTTTGATACACATGAACAACCTACCAAATCCTATTACTAGTATAGACAACCTACCAAATCCTATTACTAGTACAGACAACCTACCAAATCCTATTACTAGTATAGACAACCTACCAAATCCTATTACTAGTACAGACAACCTACCAAATCCTATTACTAGTATAGACAACCCCAAGAAGTTTAAACTTACACTAGAAAGCTACCTCTACAATTCCTGGACCTGACTTTGATCAAGATGATATTTATCTTCCACATCTCTATGTCCTCTTCCCACTCTCGCTTTACCACACCCCTCCAACATCCCTATGAGTTCTTTTTCCCTTGCTCACCCCTCTAATTCCTCAGCTTATAGTATATTAACCACTAAGAAAATCTCCCCCTTCGTTAGAGCTACTCAGCTTAACTCAACTCACAATCTCCTGTAACATACCCCTCCTTTCTATTACGCTTTCTCTTTTACTTCCATTTCCCCACTAACCTTAAAGTCTTAATATTACCTTCCTCTTTCAAAACCTCTTGTAACATTATTTAAAATGTAAAATTGCCATATACATTCATAGCTACCAAATATTTGCTACACAAATCTGTAAGACAAAATGTTGAATATGATGATGTACATACTTGATGATATATTTACGGGTTTTGTAAAAAGGGTCTATATCAGATCATCGAAACAGCTCATTATGGAATGCCTTAACGTCGAACTGCAAAACCTGAACCCTAACAATATCAAAACCTCAAAACAGCGAATTTTTTCCCAGGGAAAAAAATTGCTGTTCCGAGAAACACACACACACACACACACACACACACACACACACACACACACACACACACACACACACACACACACACACACACACACACACACACTAAAAAGCAGCAATCCACACACATACATTTAAAAGTTATATCTAACCCTACACTACACTGCACATACACTATCTATCCACTTACCTTAACCCAGACCCTAACCCTAAGGTCTGTCACTATCACACACTCACCTCACCTGTGCCCTAACCTTAACTCACTTAACCCGCCCCTAACCCCAAATTCTCACTATCACACACTCACCTCACCCAAACCCTAACCCTAACTCACTTAACCCGCCCCTAACCCCAAATTCTGTCACAATCGCACACTTACCTAACCCATGCCCTAACTCACCCAATCCATGCCCTAACCTGAACGTCCACACAATCACACACTTACCTTAATCCAACCCGTAACTTTCCCCCGCATCGCTGAAAACAGTGAAACCACAACAACGGCCAACCGAATTCTTTCCCTAGGAAAGAATTCAGTTTTGTGCAGCTTCGCTGTTTTCAGCATTCACGATATTGGATTCGATATTAGATCATTCAAAATTCTGCCATTTCGATTATCTAATATAGACCCTTACAAAAATACTAGTATATAAACTTTGATGATATATTGTACTACTATTGTCTACACTGTATGGAGTGTTTCTTCCCAGGCATCCAGTAAAAATGGGTTTCTGACCCAGTCGGACTTTCCCGGTCACCAAATGTCTATAAATAAATAATATATAAATAAATATGGAAAAGTGACTGTATCAGAGTTTTGTACCCTAACTCTCTTTTGCTATAGCACAGTGGAGATATTGCTATTTGTCCTAAGCTAACCATGGCAATGTGATCTAAGTCAAAAACTCACCACATTTTACAATAACACTTGAAATGTCATTTGGCATCAAAGAATACACTTACTTGTTGCCAGACCTTGTGCAAATGCTGAGGTCTGCAATTAATAAAACAGAAGGGGAGGATAGACAGATACATAGGCTACACATACACCTGAAACAATCTCATAAAATCAGGCAGTAAGAATTTTAATTAATGCTGGATTTGAACCATTGTCAAGATGCAAAATTAAGTTTATAGACTTGATTATTAACTCAACACACCACAAAGGAAGTCCCACTTTACATCTCAAAATCATGCCAATGAAGGGAGATTGAAAACCCTTTCAGCCAATTGAAGATGTAGGTAGTAATCTTCAGTAAAGTAATGACTATGAAAATTACATAAGATGAAATGTGCATCCATCAGCCTTATGAATAGTCATCAGTACAAAGGGGTGAAGATAGACAGAAGGTCAGACATATATTAAAGGCTGGTGTTATGGATCATTAATGTTGTATGCAATTCTACTTTTTGATGAGAGTAAATGTGTGAAAATGGGTTGATAGGAAAGTGGAGGCAAGCAGAGGGGAGGACACAGGGGAAAGAATAAAAGAAGGTACTCATGGATGGTACCAGTCTACCAGCAGCCAGGGCAGAGTTACCTAATGCAGATGGAATACGTAGGGCAGGAGTTGTGGAGGCAGCGCTGACAGGTTGGGACCCTGAAGAAAGGTGTTGGTGCTGCAACGCTTGAAGGGATGGCTGGCGGATCTGCAGTGGTTGGTCTACCTCTCTGTGATGAATGTCATTTTTGTAAGCATAAATGAATGACAACAGCATATTTTAAGCCATATAAAATATTAAAAAATAAAAAATAAATAAACAATGAGAGAGAAGGGGTGGGGGGTGAGACAAACAACAGAGAGAATTAGATCCATGGCATGCCACAAGACTATATCATTTCAGTACATACACATTCATGATTATCCAATGTATACACCCTTGCCACATCCAGAAATTATGGGAACATCTTACTCTCTTGTACCATGAATCAATTGCACTGCTATGATATTATAAATACAACTGTTTATTTCAGTATTGCCATACCTCTCTGAGGTGATTTAAACTCTCTTGGTGCACCTTCCTGCTCACTGCCATGTCTTCAGCAGTTGTACAATAGAGAGGGAGAGATATGAAAGCATAATGAATACCAGTCTTGGCTGTCTACTGCATTCAATATAATTGAATGCTGATGGGTCAGTATAGACAGGTGTCAGCAGTTCTAAACTCATCCTCTCATTGGCTAAGGACGTCCTTCTTGCACCATTTCAGGTCACAATAGTGGCGACAACAATAGTCTCCAGTTTGTGGGATACCAGTTGCACTGCAGACAGCCTTGGCTAAGCTGTTCCAAGCCTCAGTCTTACACTGAGACCCAGTATAGTCCTCCTGCAGCAGCCTGCATCTGTAGTGCTTCACAAGGAGTGCCAGAAAAATCCTGGACTCCTAAACACCCCACTTGTGTGTTCTAAATTTAGTACTTCATCTCCCTCACCAGCCATGTCTTCAGAACAACAACTCTATGTCTGAATTGGCACCAAATTCCAATCTGAACTTCAACAGCCAGTGCACAAAGATGGACAACCATGCCAACTACATTTGCATGATGGAAAGAAGAGAGATCCATTGCCAGCCAATGAGGCAGGGATTTCAACAAACAGCAATGAAGGTATGAAACATGGCAGTGAGAATTACTATGTGTGATGCTTAACCTATTCATAATTTTTCCATTGGTCAACACTGACATGCTTAGTGCCTTGTATTTTTAGCCTTGATGTTTAGAAAGTTAAATAGGATGACCTGAGACATAATTTGTTGGTAATTGCATACTGTAAAAAGTTAATTTTGCAAGGTGGGAATCAAACCTATGGAATAAAGAATGCACGCATTGCAAGCCAGTATATTATTTTTCAGTGCTACATAAGAACTCTGTTTCAGTCATGGTCATTACAGATATAATGCATTCAGTATGAATGGGGCTATACTTCAGATAGGTTGTGTGACTTTAAGAACTTCTGGGAACTGCATTCTCATGTAAGAAGCAGTCTTATTGTTTGTAAATATATTTCAAATGGATAGACTTCATGATCTGAGTAATACAGACTGGGGTATGATACTTACACAGTTCACAACACATACTGTCCTGAACACATATTTGGGTTATGTGAGGAGCCAAGGTGATTTTAACTAAACTATTGCACCCATCACAGATATACAAGTGGATTTTTCAGTAATTATCATTAATTGTCATGCTTAAACAATTACACACATTATCAAATGGGTTTCATAATAAAGTCATTAATAAGATATGCTACCTAGAAAACTGTAGATATCAAAGCATTGCTGAGGTATTTGTTACACTCAACCTACTTATGATAACCATTTGTATGTAGTGTTATGTTCCTAATCAAAGTTTTGTTAGATATTGCATTCTGACACCCTTTGTAAAAATAAGTGTTATTTGAATTTGAACCCTGGATCACCTCTTTACTGTCTCTAAAATAACTGCAGTTACACTTTGTGCCACAGAGACAGTTACACAGCAAGTGGATGCTCCCCACTCAGTACTGTCCAGAGTGCTGACTTCCATGCATTGCTGTTAAGCCTGTTTGTGCTACAGAACGCTGCCCAAATAAAAATGTTCATTTTTTTCCCTTAAACAAGTAAGCTTGATTGCACACAACTCAGTAGCGAGCAACTGCAGAAGGCAAGAAACAGAAAAAAAAAACAGCATATGAAGTTGTGATGAAAGTAAGCCATTAATATTGCATAATAATTTCTGCATTCCCTTCACCTAGTATGAATCCCAGAGAAACTCTGTTATGGGTCCAAAGCCACTGCATTTATAGCTTGTACCACAGAGAGAGGTATATAGCATGTAAAATCACTCAATCATTACAAATACCTCACAACAATGCCACGAGTGTTTGCACTAATGAATACTACTAGAATCCCCTTTTTCCTTCAACCTGTTTTCTTTCAGACCTGTTTGTGCTCTGCCAAGCAGTGTGCAAATTGCAAAGGCATCTATGTATGACTGTGTGTGTGTGTGTGTGTGTGTGTGTATATATATATATATATATATATATATATATATATATATATATATATATATATATATATGTATCTTATAAATACGAACATATAAGAATTTATATTCCACAGCACAAAACACAAGGACAAGCGTGACTTATATTTCTAATCATCAAGTTATACCATTAAAAAGACATGCTACATTTTCACATCTGCTGCAAACATTACAAACAGCATATGGCCTACACATTGTTATGTATTGTCAAGGGCTCAGAAATGGAACATACAAACAATGACAGCAGATCATGCTTGAAAGACTATATACAATTAGTCAGGAAACAAAGTATGCCATGAAGAAGTACTTCCTACTGTGATGGGGTATGATCGTGGGAGTTTGTACAGCGTGTCACACATCTGTCCACACAACTCATATTAATCCTTCTGTGTTATAATACTGTACAATGTGTCAAATGATACAATCCTTGCTAAAATTATTATTATTATTATTAATGAGGACAATAGGTGACTAGACATCAGCAACACCTTTGCAACCTTAACTCACATGAACTACAGGTAAGATATGGAACATTTATCACATACTTTAGCATGTGCAGTTCATATACAAAATATTATTCGTCTGTACTTTTTGTATATCCAGTTAAAAATAAAAATATTTGCAAGCTGGAGTCACACCCTCAGTCATCAGTCTTGTTTCTTTAAGCTCATTTAATTTACATTCTGTGCTACAGTGATACGTAGGTGAGATGTAGAATTTCTTCTCTTACTGCTGTTCAGATTGCTATAGCAAAATGCACCTGTGCCACTCTGTGCATTCCAAATTAAATTTCTCAGTTTGTACCTTGGGCAGTGGACTCTCACTCACTGCCCCAAAATGCTGCCAGTCTAAAGTTCATTTTTACAATCTCCACAGAAATAATGAACCCAATAAAAGAAAAAAAAATGCCAGTAGTAGCAAATATCAGGGAATAATACTAAAAATGCAGGATTGTGGGATTTTCTTACTCTGTGTGGATTACAATCTGATCATATGCTCAGGAAAATTTGCATTAATTCTTTCAAACAGCACACTATCTGGATTTCAACTCTCAATTCAGGGCAATAACAACACACATTAAGTTATGTTTCTTAACCCGCTTTGCCACCAACACAGGCTTAGAGCAGTATTCAGAAAATGTGCATACCATACAGATTTGACTTAGAAGACCATCAGAAGAAAGATCAGAAAATGTCCCCTTCTCCTTTGCTTGAACATGTCTAAATGCATGTGATATTGACTAAAAATGTAGGCTTATAACAGCCCACACTAGCCAGCTATTTCTTCTCTTTATTTTGTGAACATCTTCTCCTTCTCTCAATTTAACTAACAAACATGCAATGGACAGTTCTTTGCATCTTTGTACCAATGTGTAATTTATCTGATGATCATTGCATAACGATTTTTAAGCAGAAGATAGAGAGTGTGCTATTATTAAAACAGTATCAATGTTGTTGAGGTTGTTGTCATAACGTCTTAAGTCTACTCTGCATGATACTCACACTTCAGAGAGGAGTCTCTTCAGCATTTCTTGTTGCTATAGTCAGAGTAATCATTAATGCTTTCAAGCCATTAGCAACTAACAATTGTCATTGCACCTCTTTGCAGTCCAAGGTTGTGTGCATGCCATTGTGTAGCTACTTGCACAATGTTTACCTCCATTACACCAAGTGAGCTTTTAGGTATTCAGAAATGCTAACAATTTAACAACGCATTTGTATCTCCACAGTGCTCAAAGGGCTGAATTTGCACTGCATAAAGGTAATGATGTAGCTATGGAAGTGGAAGGAAGGAAGACTGATTTGATACAGATCATTGCTGGTATTTACTTCACGGAGA
Source organism: Protopterus annectens (assembly GCF_019279795.1). NCBI lineage: Eukaryota > Metazoa > Chordata > Ceratodontiformes > Protopteridae > Protopterus > Protopterus annectens. The sequence goes on along the minus strand of NC_056730.1, from coordinate 834,280,383 downwards.
TTTTTCTAGAAATTACTGCATTATTTCATAAGGTATGTTTGTACTCTTCATAAATGGCTTATATTTTCATATTTGGAATGTATTTCAATATGCAACAGAATTGTTTTTATCTGTACGCCTCATTTCATTCACTGTTGGTATACTGCAGATATGCCAGTCCTTGCTGTACTTCCAAAGTTTGTTAATGAATGGTATGATTACATCACAATATTGTGTGGCCATTTGCTCTTGGAATTTCACCATTTACTGCAGACAAGTGTCTTGTTTGTATTATCAACTTCAAGGGGTTGTGCATGTGTAGTTAACAGAGGTCTTAGGCTCCTCAGATGTCCCAGGATGACCCCCACAATAGTGGAGAGAACAAGGAAATTATCTTGGCATTTATACTTTAAATGTATGCCTATTATTGACAATACTGCCATCCAGTAGTCAGGTACATGACTGCTGTCCTCATTATACATGCTAACAGAATGGATGTAATGCTAATGTATTATAATTATCCTTTTTTGGAGGGTGGAGTGAGGTGGGGGCTCCCTTAGCTTATGTGTAGTCTGAAATGAACACTGTGTGTTCAATTGTTTTGTGTTGAGGATTGCTGCACAAATTATATTTGAAAATAATAATTTCTCTATGTGCTATGAATGTGTTTTGGCTTTTATCTGCTTTATGTCATATAGGATTATGGTACCCAGAATATCTATTCCACACAAGCCACCATTCAATGATGCAGAAAACAAGGTCATTATCGAAACCTTATGCCACCATGGATCCTTCCTGCTTGACAGAGGCAGAGGTGATATGTCTGCCAGAAAAAGCATATGGTAACAAGCAGCCACTGACAAATGCAGTGGGCAGCTATGCCAGAAGCTATAATCAGGCGTGGTACCATGCCACTGATATGATTACAACAGGCCACAGGAGGCCAGCTGGGGTAACATGAGAACAGATGAATATGGGATCTGGTCCTGCTACCAAACCACCACTCACTGAAAATTAGCAGTTCCTGTCCACTGTCAGAGATCCCAACAGCTCAGCAGAAGGTTCACACAGACTCTTTGATATTGGTGCTGATGTAGACAGCAGGTCAAGCATGTCCCGAGAAGAACTTTCAGGTATGCTATATATAAGGTATTTACTGCCATTCTAGACATCTTTATGTGTTACTGATTGTATATCTGTAAACACTGAGATGTGTGCCTTAGAAGAGACAGAGTCCAATAGAAATTTTATTTGGGGAAATGGTCAGTTTGTTTGATTCTGAGATATTTCTTAAGAGGAAGATAGGCAGAACAGTATTCTCTTTCCCTTGTGGCATTTGCATTGTGATGCTTATTAGCCTTCTTTCCACTGCTGTCCTCTTTTTCCAGGGACATCACAATGGTCATGTGAAGGACCACCTACACATGGTAAGCACAAACCTTCTTTGATTAGTAATAACTACTAATTAGATGTAAGTCTGAGGAAAGAGTAAGTATTGTATTACTTGAGCATATGAAACGTGAGTGTTTAGAACACAGCTTGCATGCATCATTTCCAGTCACTGTTTCTCTCCTTCTTGTATTTGTTGCTTATTATCACACGCAATCCTGATGGTGGCAGTGTAGAACTAATGCCACCTAATGTCAGAGTATCATTAGACTGTGATGATAATAGTAGAGATAAAGAGGCACAGTCAGGGGTGCAGAGATCAGTCTGAAACTGAGGTTGTGTCTCACACATCCCCTGGCCTTATTTTAGACACAGTCAGTATGCCTACACTTATCCATCCCACTGAGCCCACAGATATTGGACAGGTTGAGGGTGACACAGTTGATCGGGGTAGTGTTGTTACTCTGGTTGCAGAGCTGGTTGAGTCTGCCCATAGCCATTGTGAAGGCATGGTACCATACATGAGAGTTGCTAGAGTTGCACGAAAGAGGCCCATTGTCCACCCTCCTCCTGATGCAGGTGTGTCATTACATGCCTAGGGTCATCATGGAGGCACAGGTATGTTTCTTCTTTACTGAAAGTTCTGTGTTTCTTACTGATACACACTCACGCCTTCTGTGTCAGCCTTGACCTCCTGAGCCCCCCTCCCCCACGCAAACTATGTTGACTGTGGCATACCCTTTGTTCATTTGAGTTTGACTTAGGGTTGCATATATGTCTGAGTGGATAGCAAAGTGAGTCTTTTTCACTAAGTTGATTTTATGCATATGTATTGCATAAGAAAATTTGGGATGTTTTTGTACATGCTCATTTTGGAAGGATTTTTTTCAGATATTATTTTGTCATACATTCAAATCACTGATATTGCATTCTTGCTTATTGTTCTACTTGTGAAACTGTTGATTTAATCATCCTGTTGACTCTTGTGCATACAGTGAGTGACTGTTATTGTGTACAATATATAGCTGTAAATTGCAGATATCATTCCTATAAACCAATAATACCATTGGTGGTCACCTCACACAGGTTCTGCTTGAGTACATTTACAACTAACAGTATGCAGGTATATTAGTTACATTTATCTTTTTACACATTTGTTTGTATATTACAGGTTCCATGCTTACCTTTATATTACTGCAGATATGAGTCTTGACCTTTGGGGCTGTCTCTGTCTGATGCTATTCGTAAACAACCATTACATGGAAAAGTAAAGTTTGTGGACATTGGCTGGCATCCGTTTTAATAGTTTTCTTGGCTTAGGTTATGTGTATTCTTTCTCTGATGAGTGTGTGCTATCATTTACTTCTCAAATGATGTATGTGTGTGTGTGTGTGTGTGTGTGTGTGTGTGTGTGTGTGTGTGTGTGTGTGTGTGTGTGTGTGTGTGTGTGTGTGTGTGTTGCCCTTTGACTCTCAGCTAGGGCAAGAGCATGCTGTGCACACCTATGTATGCTGGCTCCCTCTGCAGCTGGAGGTTCTCTCTCATAATCCTTGTCTCTATGTGCTGGAAGTGCTGGCCCTGTAATGTGTGGTCCTGACCCTTGCTGGCCCTGTTGCAGCTATTTTCTCAGGATGATAAGGTGCAACATGGCACAGACTGAGAATTTCTGCTGAAGTGCCTGGGTTGTACTGCAGGGCACCGCCTGATGTATCCAGACAGTGGAACCATGACTTCAGCATGTCAAACACATGCACTATAATATTATTAGTTTGAGCATGAGCATTATTCTATCCTTCTTCTGTGACTGTGTGTGCATTTCTGATGGATGTCATGAGCAACAGTTCTAGTGCATTACCTGCATCACCTAGTAGGTGAGCTTGTGGAACATCACCCCTAGCAAACCTTGTATAAAGCTGAGAGGTGTGCCATATGTGTGAGTCATGGTAACTACCTTGGTTCTGTTCACACACATTAAGGATGATCCCTCTGGCATTACAGGCAACCTGGCAGTTGACTTAGTGGAACCCCTTCCTGTTGAAGTATGTCCTTCCTGTTCACCAGGTGATGCTTTTATCTCTATATGAGTGTAGTCTATGGCCCCCAAAACTTCAGGGAAATGTGCTATAGCATAAAATTCCTGCACTGTTCTTATGCTCTCCTCTGGTTTGCATAGAAAATAGATGTACTTCCTTGCATGTTCAGGCATAGCATTAAGACATCTATATAATATTCTGGAAGCTAAGGCCTCTGATGCCCCTAGCATATCCCCTGTGGGTCTCTGGAATGTACCAGTAGCTAATATCCTTAATGCTACATGTACTATAGTTTCCACTGGTATAGGTTCTCCTTGATTTTCCCTGGGTCTGAGGTGGGGGCATTAGAGGTTGTAGAGTTTCTGCAGTGTTTCCCTGTCAACTCTGTATTTCTCTAATATTTCAATATCATACAGTCTATGATATGTTAAATGGGAACTGAACACCCTTCTTCTCTTTGGCCAAGGTCTATCATCATCATCATCATTATCAGCAGTAGCATACATTTGAGCCTGTTGCACATACAAATGCAAGATAGCAGCGGCAACCCCTAACATTGCTTTCTTAAGCGTGATGGTGGCTGTATTCCAATAGATTTTGGAGTTCATTGCAAAGAGCTACACCAAGTGTACTTGGTTACTTTGCAGTTTCTTGAATGGCTGTCCAGTCTTGGATGGGTTAATTGGCATGTAATTTGCCTAATTATGCTTTCATTAGCATACTCTGCCATTTACCTTTGTTTTGTGGCTCTGCATGATGTGTTGAGCCATGCAACAACCCACACACAGTAACAGCACAAAGTTTAGCCATTCATGTATCTGGCCCAATGTCTAAAATAGGACCATATAAATCAGTACATTGCCCCATTTAACAAATTCTAAATAGATAAAAATAATTAATTGATTATAGGTTCATAGGTTCATACTAGGCTATCTGCCCTAGAGCATTTATAAGCCTAGCCAGAGTGTGTGTGGCTTTCACCACCCCTTAGGATGAGAATACTTCACCCTTTTAGGGTTTAGTTTACTGTGCCTCTGTCTAGTAGTGACACAGAGATGACCCCCGGGGTAAATCTACGATCTCCCATCCACTCGTCAAGATTTCTCTTGAATAGAGTTAGTGAGGGGCTCTGCCTAACATGGATTGGGATTCTGTTCCAGAGTGTAGGGAGCCTCTGGGTTATGAATCTGTCCCTCCAGCACATCCTATTTATTTCTGTGTTGAGGTTTAAGTCTCTTGCTCTCGTGGCTCTGATGGATTTGGATTTTCTGAGGTGGAGCATGTCCATTAATTCCGGATTGGACATGGCCTTGTACGTCAGGCACATTTATATGATGTGGATCTTTTATATTTTGTACTTCAATCGAAGGAACACCAGAAAAGTAGTCTGAGCCTACTTTTTAGTTCAACTGAAGAAAAAACAGAAAAGTAGTTTGAGCCTAACAGCAAACTCTTTCATTCTTTTAAGAATTATCTGTAGATTCAGCTAATAAAATGTGTACTGATTTGTTATGACACCAAAATAATTTATTTTGAGCATGTAAGTTGACTGCACTACGTGGGTCTTTTTTCATCTAAGATATAGCTGCAATGCACAACAGTAGTATGATAGTCAAAGAACAAATAATGGGCAAACACAAATAATACAGTACAAATAAAGGATAAGATACTCAGGCAAGAGTAGACTGCTATTGAAGTTATGTCAACTATTAATGTTAAGGTATATGTTTAAACTAAAGCTAGATGTAAAGTAGAACATACTGAGCAAGAAATGGCAGATGCCACTATATACAATACTTGCAATAAAACAAAGTGTTGTGGGTTGTACATCTCAGTAAGGAGTTTAAAAGATGGCAAAGGCTGCCATTTTGAGGGTGGAATAGCAATAGTGGACATTCAGTACAATTAGGTACACAACTGGGGTCTATATTACCATATTGAATGGTAAAAATATCGAACGCTCACATGAGCGAAACGGTACATAAACAAACTTGTTTTTTTTGGGGGGTTGCGGTACAGTGAGTAATGGAATATCTGCTCTTTCCTCACTGCAGTGTGACCTCAGAGTTGGAATATATATTTAGCGTGGGTGTAGGGGGGCACAGCCCCTCACAATAACAAGTTTGTTTTTGTACCGTTTCGCTCATGTCAGTGTTCAATATTTTTACAATTCGAGATGGTAATATAGACCCACACAACTGGACTGTAATAACCATATGAAGGATGAGAAGAAGAAAAGTGGACTACATAACCCCACAATGGTGAGAGCAGCTTTGGAGTTGGGCTCCGTAGCACTTCAGCTCTTTTTTGATGTCTGGGAGGTTAACAAGGCTATAAATGCAGAAGAGAGGATATTGTTCCAGCTATCTGGACAATAAAATAAAATGCAGTCTGACACTAAGACTGCCTCATTTTAGGGAATCAATGTGAAGAAGTCTAGAAAGGATGGGGGTTTAAGTGAAAGGCTTTGCTTTGTTTAAGCTAAAAATATAACATTATTGGCTTTAGAGTGAAGGTACTCCTGTGTGTGATGAGTAGGCGCTTTGCTTGGCAATGATGATTTCACCTAATCACAGATTTGGTTCACAAGTTCATAGGTTCAGGTTGTTCCGGGTGTTTGAAGAAGTGAAGATTCGTTAAGTGGAGTCAATGAAATGGGATTCTATTATCTGGCACGTCATCAATTTGAGGCAAATCCATTTTAAACATACCCAACAAAATATCTATTTAAATAAGTTAAAAAATAATAAATACATTTTTCTATTTAAAAAAAAAATTAATGTTTATAACATCATTCAGGCTAGGTGACTTGTCAGAAGGCAAATATATCTGCCATAATGCTTTCTTGACTTCAAGCTAGTACTGAAGCCACCAATTAAAGAGAACAGAACTATACTGTCTAAAGCATAAAAAGAAAATTTCCTAAAATTACAGCAAGCAAGTGCATGTTTGGCTAACACATTCTTTAAATTCTTTTTTTTTATTAGCTATGAAATATTCATAAATATGTTTAGCAAACTTTCTAACAGTTTTGCTCAAATAAAATCCTGGGACAAGATTCACAAAATGCAAGGTAAACTACTCTTTGAGTGTAACAAGTATACCTATTTTTAGCCCAAATCTGAGTTTTTTATCATGCTGTAAAATAATAGAAGACCCTTCAAAAACACATCTACAATATTTACAGTGTTGACAATGAAATGTACCAACACAAGAATAATGCAATGTGTTAGAAACATTAAAGCTGGACCATCTCATCTCAAAAATGATTTTAAATTGTGTTCTTTGGCAACCAAGGATGGGTTTGTTACCTACAATGTTAACTAACTCCTTGTTACCTAAAATAATTTTCCAGTTATTATTGATGGCATTTCTTTTAGTAAGACTGTCACAGGAAATTGCTAACAAAAATGACCTAGAATTTTGGTCCTCCCCCTTAAAAAAGTAAACGTTTTTAAATCAGTTTGAAATCAGTATGTCTTTTTAGAAACACCTCTTGCGATTTAACACTCAAAAAGTCTTCAGACCAGCCCCTTTCTGAAAATATGTCTTTAAGGTTAAGTGACTCTACCTCAGAAAACACATTGTTACTTATAAGTGAACTCAACCTCATGAACTCTTCTTTAACTACATTCTTTTTCATAAAAAATAATGCTGTTACTTGTCAAATAATTGTTAACAAAAGTGTGATTCCTAAAAACATTACTGTGAAGCATTTTTGTCAACATCTATAGATAGTAACACATCTAAAAATACTACTTGGTGATCTCTACTGCTATAAGTGAATGTTAAAAATGAGTTGGCATTATTTAAAAAAATAAAAAAAAATGGTCAAAAGTCTCTTCACTACCTTTCCAGAGGGGAAAAAAAAAATCATCTATGTAACGTTGGTAGATGTGTATCTCTTTAGACAAAGAATGCTTAAAAAGAAATTCTTGCTCCCACCAGCTCATAACCAGATTGGCAAAGGAGGGAGAAACTGTTGCACCCATAGCAACTCCTTTTTTCATTGCATAATATTTACCATCAAACGTGAAAAGATTATTTTTCAAAACAACACTTAACAAGCAGATAATAATATTAATAAAAGAATTCAAAAAAATTAGTGAACTTACTTTCTGACAAAATCTATACCAATGTCTTGAATGATGATAATATAAAATGGAGCAACATCCAAGGTTATTAAACAGTATTCATTGTCATCAAATGTAGATTTATGTAGGGTGTCTAAAAGTAGCCAAGAATCTGTCAAGCAAAATTGTGACTATTGTACTACAGGGTTTAATATAGAGTCAAGATAAACTGAAATGGGCTCAGTCTTATTAAAAGTCTGTCTCTATAAAAGTAATGTCTTTTCTCAGTTAGGGGTCACCACAGCAGATCACCAGTCCGCTTATGATTGGCAGTGGATTTTTACTGTGTTAAGTTGTCAGCCCAGCGCCCAACCTTCAACGAAGGCACACCCACTCACACACTTACCTGCATGTCTTTAAAGTTCACATGACCACAGGGAGGACATGCAAATTCTGCACAGAAGGCACTCCAGCTGAGAATTGAACCAGAGAGCCTCTTGCTGTAAGACAGCAACGCTAACCACTGCACCACCACAGCCTTTCTGTCTCAATAACAGGCCTAAATGAGGGATGTACTCTGTCCTTGTGAATCTTAGGAATACCAAAGAATCTTGCTATTTTAGGGAAATCTACTTTTAAAAATTCATAAAGAGTAAAACCAATGTCTCATTGACCAAGCATGCCTATTAATAATTTATCAATAGCAGAAAAACTATAATTAATAAAACTTAAAGTGATCTCCTCATCCAATAATGGTTGTTCAGCATGTAACTAAAGGCAGCAACATCATCTTCGGAATTCATAATAACTACCCAACTGCCTTTATCTGCCTTCATTATTCTTAAATCATGGCTTTTTGTTAGATTTCTCAAAACAGCCCTCTCATCAGAAGTCAATTTGTGAAACTTAGCTCTATTATTATTTAAACCATTTCTTAAATCATCTTCACAACCATCTTGAAAAACTTGCAAGGTGCTATGTAAAACAGGGTTAAATGCACCTTTATTTAAAAAAAGTAGCAGTTTAATTTTGTATTTCAGGAACTTCATGTAAAGTATAACTTCAATTTTCTTAAAGTTTTAAATCAGCTAAAGTCTTCACAATATTGCTTCTGTTAGATGGATTAAAAGTCAAGCCCTTTTTATTTATTCATTTATTTTTTTTTATTTTATATTTGTTGACCGGGCTAGTCTAACTGGATATATGTCCATTTTCAGTAGAGGCCCGGGGAGAAAAGCTCCAAGCCAAATATAGAGAAATAATGTTTAAGGTTACAATAAAGTTAACATTGAAGAATACTAAAATACATTTTACAACACATTGGTTAAAACTATTTACAAAATATAGAACACGATATTCACATAAAGTCTATCATAACAGTTTCCTAGTTAACAGTTCTGCTTACATATGCAATAAAGAACATAAACTCAATTAAGGAGAGTAGAGGGAATAGCAGAGGTGGTAGGTTAGTCAGGGTTACTGCAAGGGCATAACCAGTTTGTTCTGAGGAGTATTTTCAGTTTTTGTTTGAAGAGGGGTAGGGAAGAAAGAGAAGTCAGTTCAGTAGGTAGAAGGTTCCAGTTTTTCCCAGTAATGTTTGAGAACAGAGAATCACCTGCCATGTTGTTCGACTTACTTATGCTAACTAACAGTTTATTTGATGATCGTAAGTCAGTAAGATTTTTATAGGGGGTTATGAGGTTTGAGAGTATTGGAGTATTGTTAGGGTGGTTGAGGATCTTATATGCAATGGTAAGTTGGCTAAGTTGAAGCTGATTTTGTAATTCAAGAAGGCTTTAATGATAGTTAACAGAAAATTGTTAAGATTAAAAACGTGAAATTTATCAGTTATCTTTTCTTGCCTCTCCCTCATCTTCTCCCACTCTTTTTGTCTTTGAAGTTCAGATTCTCTGTCATTTTCACAGTTGTCATTGGTTTGTTCTGAAAAAAAGAGAAGGAGAGAAAACAGGTGGGGAGGAAAAATTGTCTGTGTTGTCAGTACTTAAAAACTTCTGCATAAGATCTAGAATGACTAGAAGGAACAGGAGTTTGGTTCTATGAATCTCTATGCTGTCATTAGATAAAGGAGCTGTAAAAGCATCCTTTATAATGTCAGCACTCAATAGACTTTTTAAAACTCTTAGGTGCATATGCAGTGCTTTCTTGATAAGCCATAGCATCCCTAGATAGATTCTTTCTTTCTTTCCTATTAATAATAGTTCAACATTATTTAGTTTTAATTATCAAAGTTAAGAGAACATGTCTATTAACTTTGATAAAAATGCCATCATACAAATTTTGAACATAACTGAAGTGAAGCTCCCATCTAATTTTGGCATCTAATGAACTAATTTGAGACTTCAAGTCCACCAGTTTATTCCAGTAACTCTTAGCAAGAATTTGCATTATAGAGACTCCAGTGTCATTAAAAAGCTTGACAAGTTTTTTATGTAATAAATTGTCTTTTTGAACTCCGTCCGGGACTTTGTCAACTCTAAGTCCAAATGGAACCTGTTTTATACCAATACAATGTTCCAAATAAAACACTTCATATTCTGGTGAGTTATACTTCAATAACTTCTTTTCTAAGTCAAACACTTTATTTTTGCCCTCAACCAGAAGGTCACTAAAGTCCTGAGAACAGTCTTTTTCAGCACAACCTCATGACCTGCCATGTTTGGGTGTGAATACCATGATCACTGATGGAGCAGTGGAAGCAGTGTCACTATGGGAGTGGGATCTTATGTGACTACATCTGTTAACACCAGAAAATGTGGCGTCTTGGCCATGTGGATACCCGATCTCCCAAAACAGATGCTCCATCACAGATTCTGCCTGATACTGATCCTGTCCAAGGAACAGCCTACAAGGTTCTGAGAGTGACTCATATCAGAATGCATGATGTTTAGTAGTTGCACTATCTTTTGTGAGGCCCTGATGGGACATGCATGTGCCTCCACTGTGGCCCTACACATACATCTGGTAGGACCTAATGACACACCAGCATCAATAGGAAGGTGGACACCAGGCCTCCTCTGAGCACTCCCGACCAACCCTCTTATGTGGCACCACACCCTCTCTATGACTATGAGAGAAGAGACCTGCTCTGCATCTGGAGTAACCACACTAGCCTGATAAACGATGTTGCCCACAACCTGTCTTATATTAGAGGTCTCTGTGTCATGGGTATGTGTAGGCATACTGTCTCTATCTGGAATATGGGCAGGGGATGTGGAAGCCATAACCTTAGTGTAAGACTGACCTTCTGCACCCCCAGACTGTGCTTTTTCATTACCAACATCATCATCAGAGGCAATTGATACTCTGACATCAGGTGGTTGGAGTTCCACAGTGTCAGTCTCAGGATCACCTATGATAATCAAAAAACACAAAAAACAGAAAAATAGGGAATAAAATTGATCACATATTTCCTTATATGAAAGGTATGTTAAATGTCTAGATGGTTGTGATATTGCACATAGACCTGAATCTACCATATAGACAGCAATACCAATAAGTAAACATGTGCTTATCATGTGCAGGGGGATGGTAGCCTGTGATCCACATGTGCCTGTGTGTGAGGAATGGAAAAAAAGGAATACTGATAAGTATCACAATGCAAATATAACAAGAAAAAGAGAACAATCCCCATTCACAAGTGCAGACTAAAAATGTTCTCATACAAAAATGTAGTGAACAGTAGGACCCCCCCCCCCACAAACACCCTCCTCTGTTTTTTCAGGACTATGTCATCTGACTCACAGTTTTCACTGGCTCAATATATATCCAACATCTAAGATATATGCACATACAACAATGACACTTACATTTCCCATATCCAGAAGGTTTGCTTGTGACAGTCTGTCGGTCACATCTGCACCAACATTAAGGATTCTGGTACTACCCTCTGCTGAACTGTCGTGAATCTCTACCATTGAACAGGAACTCTTTAGTTTCAGTTAGTGATGGTTTGGTAGCAAGACCACACCCTGTAGCCACATGTTCCTGGGCAGTTACAGTGGCCCTGTACTAGGCAGAGGTTATCATATCACTTGTCTGTGTCATATCTAGGAATAAGTTCTCCCATGTCCTGTGACAGCAGCAATGTCATCGACCACCTGCTGCCATATCCATGTCTTAGGCAGATCAGTCACTTCTACCTCTTTGTAACAGAAAAGCTCCATGGTGATAGCAAATGTTGGAGGTGTGACAGGCAAGAAAGAGGTAGCTGGGAACATATTTTTTGGGAGTGTAATGAGCTGGTGGACATTTGGGATTCCCTACAGGCCACTCTGTCGGAGATGCTGAGCGAGCAGATTGGACTAATTGGGGAGATGATTTTTTTGAGTTATAGGTTCATAGGTTCATAGGTTCATACTAGGCTATCTGCCCTGGGGCAATTATAAGCCTAGCCCGATTCTGTATGGCTTACGCCACCCCTTGATTTGAGTATACTGTGCCCTTTTTAAGGTTTAGTTTACTGTGCCTCTGTCTAATAGTGACACGGGAGTAATCCCTGGGACAAACCTACGATCCCCCATCCACTTATCGAGATTCTTCTTGAAGAGATTCAGTGAGGTGCTCTGCCTCACATGAACTGGAATTCTATTCCAGAGCAAAGGGAGCCTCTGGGTTATGAACCTGTCCCTCCAGCAAGTTCTATTTATTTCTGTGCTGAGGTTCAAGTCCCTCGGCGTGTGGCTCTAAGGGATTTAGATTTACTGAGGTGGAGCATGTCCATTAATTCTGGATTTGACATAGCTTTGTATGTCAGGCATAGATCGCCTCAAAGTAGGCGGTATGCAACTGAGTAGAGCTGGAGTTTTTTTAACCGAGCAGCATATGGCATCTGTTTGAGACCCTTGATCCTCTTGGTGAGATACTTTTGGGGTCTTTCTAATTGCTGCAGGTGTCGGGTAAGGTACATCCCAAAAGGGGCATTGTATTCTATGATGGGCCTGATGAGGGATGAATAAAGGGGCACGATTACCTCTCTTGATCTAGATGTGAAACCCTTCGTGATGAGGTGGGCTATGTAGAAGGTCTTTCTAACCACTTTGGCAATGTGGTTTTCAAAGGAGAGATTGCTATCAACTTGGGTCCCCAGGTCCCTAATAACTTTCTCTGTACTTAATGGGTTTCCGCCTATGTGGTAATTTGTGGGCACATTGTTTTTGCCAAAGGGTATGACTATACATTTTTTGGCATTTAGCTTTAAACCATGGCGCTGGCACCAGTTATCTGTCTCTGTGAGACCTTTTTGAAGGATGTTTGTGTCAGCTGGAGAGTTGATTATGGCGCCCAGTTTGCAGTCGTCTGCGAACTTGGTGAGCCATAGTCCTCCCACGTTTGCCTGTACCTCAGAAAAGTATATGCCGAACAAGAGTGGTCCCAGGACAGAACCCTGTGGGATGCCACTTGTGACCGGTTTCGAGTCTGACATGGCTCCAGCAACTCTCACTCTGTGGGTTCTGTCTTTGAGCCAGTTTGCAACCCATCTTGTGACATAGGGGTTTATATTTAAGCTGTATAGCCTATCTATGATGCCCGAGTGGGGTATTGTGTCAAATGCCTTTGCAAGGTCCAAATAGGCTGTGTGGACTACCTTCCCTTCATCTATGGCTTTGGTGACTGTTTCAAAGAAGTCAACCAGGTTCAAAAGGCAGGATCTGCCCTTGACAAAGCCGAACTGGGTAGGATCTAGTGTCTGTAGGTCCCCAATGTCTTTGTTTATGAGCTCCATGATGATCCTCTCCATAGCCTTGCAGACTAAGCTAGTCAGGCTTATGGGGCGATAGTTTCCAGGGTCCGTAGAGGCTCCACCTTTGTGGAGTGGGACCACTGTTGCTGTACGCCATTCTGTGGGCACATATCCTGTAGTGAGGCTGAGATTGTATAGCTGTTTTATTTGAGGGATTAGTTCCTCTTGTAGTTCATGTAGGACGCAACCTGGGACGCCATCTGGTCCCATGGAAGCAGTGTTTTTGCTTTGGAGAGGGCAGCCTTCACCTGAGCATCTGAGATGTTTGGGAGGCAGCCCTCTGCCGGGATAGATACTTGCTCTTTTGGGGGGGAGGGAGTTTGCACTGAACCTATCTGCCAGGATATTGGCGATGTCTGTTGGTTCAGTGTATTTTTTGTCATTTAGAATCAACTCAGAACAAGTCTGGGAGTTGCATCCCAGGTTTCTAACATAACTGAAAAAAGCCTTATGATTGTCTTTGGTGTCCTGTGCAATTTTTCTCTCGAAGCTGGCCTTGGAGGATTTTATGAGGGATCGTAATTTTTTGCTAGTACTGATCAGAGATGCCTTCCCTATTAGGGATTTTGCTCTATCATGTAGTAGCTTCCTCCTTCTGTTGTACAGTTTATTTATGGCAGGGGTCCACCAGACTGGACGCCTGCCTTTGGATGATTGGGTCTTGGTTTTGTTTGGGATAGCATGATCCATGCATTCCTGGAGATGTCCGTAGAATGCATTTATATTGGATTCTGCAGTTTGGGCTGTAGTTTCCACTGGCCCTGGGGCCTTGAAGGATTCCACTTCGGTTTTGAGAAGTTCGCTTTAGAATTGCCTAGACATAGTAAAGCCTTGCTGAGTCTAATTATGGTGGCTGTCAAAAAAGCAATTACTAGAAAATGGAAATCAAAGTCTAGACCAACTTTACTAGATGTAGTGAATATAGTAACAGAGATAAAACAACTGGAACTGGGATGTTTAGAAAAGGGAAGGAGCAAACTACACAGGAAAAAATGGGAATTGTGGGAACAATATATGCAGAGCACAAATGAGGTTTAAGAGGCAGGATTTGAATGACCCATATAATGCTTAACTGACAATGACTGGATGGTTTATAAGTTATGTATAATGTTTACAGCTACAGTTGCTTCAGTGGTGTTTGTGATGTAAATGGTTTGCAACTAAAGTGATATAATTTTGTATGTTTTTCTTTTACATTAATGTAAGATTGCCTTTGTCATATATGTAAATGTAATAAAGATTTGGAAAAAAATGAAAAGCTCCATGGTGACATAAGGCCTGGATAATGACTTCCCCCCAGATTCTGCAAGCTTTGCACCGCATGCAGAATTAGTGCAGGAGCTCCAGCCTGCCGTGCGTTCCAGGAATAACCTCTAGGGATATGCACGAGCGCTCCTGCACTAGTCCTGCACAGACTCAGCCCCTGTATGCAAATTACCCCATTTGCAGGAGAAATCCATGCAAATGAGGTGAATTTGCGATCCAGGAAGCTGGAAACCGTCCATGCAGGACTAGTGTAATCTGCAGAAATGTACTCCGCCAGTAACGGAGTACATTTCTGCAAATTACAAAACGGAGCCATGACAGCTCCAAATAAAGAGTGGATATCATGTATAAAGCATGCCAATGGTGAACTATAAGGCCATTGGCATGGAAAACACTTGGAAAAAAAAAAATCAACTTTCATTTTTTTTAGCTGATCTCAGCTGTTTAAGCGTAGGGCAGTGGCGCGCAAATGGGATCAGGAGGAAAATAAGAAAATAAACCTAAAATAAGCATTCTAACTAAAGTCACTATTCTGCCATTAATGCTTAATGGCAGGCAGAAGACAACATGGCCAATGAATAGTGGTTGCTAAGGGGGGAGGCTCAGTGTGGGACATGTAACTATGCATTAGCAAGCAATCCTATGCAAATGAGGGGAATGATAGTGAATCCCAGATTTCCCCTGCATGCTAGTCAGCTCCCAACAGTGGAAGAGCAGGAATAGCTTGGTGCAAGCCTAGGAGTTAGCTGACATCATAGGGGTGTGTGTCAGGCATATTGTAAGCGGACTGGAGCCCTGTGGCTCGGGATTGCTCCAAGCTTAGCACAGCTAAGCAAGGGGGTATGCCTGAGGTTGCCTAGCACTCTTTACATTGTCTAAGCGGGTGTGCACGCCGCGCACCTGGTTTTAAAGGGAAAAAAAAGTAAACCAGGAAATAGCAGCTCTGTGCACATTTGAGCACTGCGTTTGCGTGGCACACCCCTGGCCTTAAACAGGGAGGCAATGGGAAGGGAAAACAGCAGTCGGAAGGTAATCTAGGAAAACTAGCATAGCTAGCAGGTGAAATGTATCAGAATCAGCCAATTACACAGGCAGCAGACCAGACCAGCCCAGAACACTACTATAAACTATGCAAACACCTTTCTCTCTGTTTTTTCCCATACTCTACACCACCGGTGCATACAAGCGGGGGAAGTTTTAACAAACAAAACAACAAAATGATAGGGGCTGCAATAGCTATCATACAACAACATGTGGAAGAGGCTGAGGGTGGTGAGGATGTAAATGCTGTTGACCAAACCACAGTGAGGAGACGGAGAAGAGTGTACAGACCCAGGGTAACCTACCAGGGGCTACATGAGCTGGAGATAGTGGAGAGCTATAGGGTGGACAGGGACCTCTTACAGCAAATTGTTGAGCTGTGCCGGCCACGCCTGACACACAGAACTAACAGAGGGGATCCCAGTGGATACCAAGGTATGTGTAGGCCTAAGAATACTAGCTACAGGTAGCTTCCAAAGGCCAACTGGGGATATGATGGGGATCTCACAGGCATCAGCATCCAGGGTTCTCCACCAGTTCCTGGATGCCATGTCAGCACATGCCTGTGAGCACGTATATTTCCCCAACACCTGTGAGGCGTTGGCCAGCAATATGCAGCTGTTCCACCAAATAGCAGAATACCCTGAAGTAGTGGGTGCTATAGACTGCATGCACATATGCATCAAAGTACCACCGGTGAGTGGGGTAGGGTCTACATCAACCACAAGGACTTCCCCTCCATCAACTGTCAGGTCATGTGTGATTCCCAGGGCATAATAATGAATGTCTGTGCTGGCTGCCCTGGAAGCTATCACAATTCCCACATCTGGCATCTGAAGCAGCTGTACCAGAGATTCGCCAATGGGGACATCCCTTACGGTCACCTAGTGGGGGATGCTGGTTATGCACTGGAGCCGTGGCTGATGACACCCATCAGAAATGCACACACACCCAAACAAGAACTCCATAATGAGGCACACGCACAGACCAGAATTATAATAGAGCATGTGTTTGGGATGCTCAAGTCATGGTTCCGGTGCCTGGACACATCTGGTGGAGCTTTGCAGCACTCACCAGCTACATGTACCCAAATTGTCATCATATGTGCCATGCTACAGAATATGATCCTGTGGAAACAGCTGCAGCAGGAACAGCATGGGGCAGGGCCACACAGCCCCCCACCATTGCCAAGGCCTGCACAGGCACAGAGTGACTCGGAGGAGGAACAACCTGAGCCTGCCCCAGTAGGCAGAAGGAGGTGTGCCCAGTATGCTCCGGCCTTGACAAAGAGGCAACACATAGCATATACACTGACACAGGAGGGACCCAAAGAATGACACCTCTCTCTGACTCGCACATACAGTAAAAGGGATGCCAAACATGTCACTACCTGTGCTCAGCCATGTGTAGGGAGTGTACTATGTGCATCTGACATAGGCAGTCCTACAGCACCACCCTCAGTACTGGGACACCCACAAGGTAAGTCACTCAATCAACCAATTGCCGAATGGAGTAGAATGTGTTGTTACCTGTATCTATAGTATGGATGTGAGCATGCAAGGGAATCGGGTGGCTGAATGGTATGCCAGCAGATAGCAGACACCTATAGTGGCACCATGAGATCTGTAACAAATACTGGTGTCACCACAGTAACCAGTACTACACAGGGTGACAAAACCCACTGCAGGAAATGTGCTGGGCCACATGTGTGTCCATATGACTCACACATGCCAGTCAGGGAAGTTCACATACCCAACAACAGCCAACTCAGCCAGCAGGACAGGTGTAGACAAACACAAACAAAGGCTGTGCTATGTCCTCTGAATGATGCCTGTGGATAACCTTCCCACCCAGGCCTACACAGACTACAGCAGGTTAGGCAGTGGGATGTTAATTCTGAAGGGTAGGAAGTCAAAAACGAATATGTAGGTCAATCAAAGCTAAGACCTGTAGTACACTGATATGCCTCTAGTCAGCATGATAGGTTAGAATACATAATGAAATGGAGTACCTGACATACCAGTACAGTCATAGCAAATGTGTACGAGTGTCAAGTGTGCCCCCCAATGCTGTGTAGAAATGTAGTAACAGTCAAGTGTGCCCCCCAGTCCTGTGTAGAAATGTAGTAACAGTCAGGTATGCCCCCAATCCTGTGTAGAAATGTAGAAACAGTCAGGTGTGCCCCCGCAATCTTGTGAAGAAATGTAGAAATAGTCAGTTTCACCCCCCCAATCCTGTGTAGAAATGTAGAAACAGTCAGGTGCCCCCCCCCCCACAATCCTATGTAGAAATGTAGTAACAGTCAGGTGTGCCCCCCCACTCCTATATAGACATGTAGAAACAGTCAGGTGTGCCCCTTCCCCCAATCCAGCGTAGAAATGTAGTAACAGTCAGGTGTGTCCCCTCCCAACCACTGTGTAGAAATGTAGGAACAGACAGCTGTGCACCCTCCCCCAATCCTGCGTAGTCATATAGTAACAGTCAAGTGTGTGCCCCTCCCACAATCCCGTGTAGGAATGTAGAAACAGTCAGGTGTGCTCCCCCCAACCCTACTTAGAAATGTAGTAACAGTCAGGTGTGCCCCCCAAACCTATTTAGAAATGTAGTAACGGTCTGATGTGCCCCCCCCAATCTGATGTACACACATCTTAACAGTCAGGTGTGCCTCCCCACAACCCTATGTAGAAATGTAGTAACATGTATGTGTAGGTACAATACCAGTGGAGCACAGATGCACAGAGGTGGCCAAGGTAGCAGGATAGGTTGTAGCATCTGCACAATATGCAGATATGTGTGTGTTAGGTTGGTGCGTGTTTCATATTGTGTGAGAGTGGTCAGTATGTATGCGCTTTGAGGTCAGACCTGGTGTCCATTGTCCACTACTGCTGATGACAGGAACAAGTCCTCACAACTGCAGTGCCAAAGACAATACCCACCAGTATAACACATGCTAGCAGTAAGCCATTGTAAATGTATGGTGGTAATATGTGCCACTATCTGAAAGACGGACATGGCATGGCTGTTGGGCTAGATATACAAGCAGTACACAGGGGAAGTACCCCAGACATACAGTATATATTATGTCACTGTGAAATGGAGACACCCTTGGAATTGTACATACAAGCATGCATCACATTATCTGGTCCTGTAGTAGGGGATACCGGTGTTGTCTGCCCGAACACTTGTAGATCACAAATAGGTAGGACTGATGTATTGGGAAAAAGCTGATGTACCTACAAATGCCAGCATAACTGGAATGCCCAATGCATATCTGTGTGTCAGATGCAAGTAGTGTCCATAGCACACATGCACCCAGCTCACGCAAACACCACCCACAGGTTCTTCTCTGATCATATCCCTGCTGTAGGGAATGGGTACAATATGACCCCACCTGTATATGGCAATAGTGAATGAATGCAGCATGCAGTGCAGGTGTCCCATGCAGGTGTGTCACTAGCCGTAGGTAGCACCCTGCCAGCTTCTACACCACCTGAACAAGACTGATAGAAGGTATTGGCATGAACACCTAGCACACCTACCCTGTCACCCCAGGGGACTATATTATATGGCGGTCTGAGACTGTAGGACTGACAGAATGCAACAGCCTTCCAATTCTGTCCTGCATCAACACCTAATGATCCACAGGTCTCTGCCAAGAGCCTGTGCCTCACACGTACTGCCAATGCATGTTATGTCATGGACACCCAAATAACAACATAACACACTCCACATAAGCCATATGCAAGGCCATGTGGACAAACCACAGTAACATGTCCACCATGTCCCACTGCATGAACTGTGGACCAACACCAGTACACAGCTGTGATGGGATAACCTTAGGGAAAGTATCAGAGAATGTATGCGTAATGTATGGAAGAGGATAGAATAACAGAGAGGGGGGGTGGGATCATGGGTAGCACGGAATGTGCAAGGGCTGACACAAAGCTGTGTGCACACACTATCCCTGGCTGCAAACACATACATGGGTGGCTACACACCTGCCTGTACACCACAATAGGGGTAATGTCCTGACTCATGGCCCCTACCTCTGGGTAACCTGTGTGAATCTGTACAGCTGTGAGGTATTGCCACAGCAAGATAAGGCCATACTGTCATGTTAATGGATGTACAAGTATGGGATCCTCTGCCACCACTGTACCAAGGTGCTGAACCGGATACACAGACCCAGCAGCAAGTGTCTGCAGCTCCCTCTGCAGAATGGCATAAGTTACCATGAACATGTAGGAGTCTGCCCACAATACCACACACAGCTGCAGTCACCCTTGTCTCCCAAGACATCACTGTGAGCAGGAATGCCCACCTGACAGTACATGAAGACAGAAAACATCACAGTGTATAACAGTACACATGTCTGAATATCTCTGTTAACAACAGTACCATGTAGCTGAAGCAGCACAGACACAATCACCTACAGCACACACTATCCCCTGCACACTTTGCCCCATATTGCCAAATGATCGATGGATACCCTGCAGAAACAGTTGCTACCTGTAGGTGTACAACACAAAGGTCTGCAATGGAGTACAAACTACCTGGAATCGATCCACACATTCAGTACAGAAGGGCATACTGGGCATGTTCACACACTTAGAGAAATGAAGGCAATGTCAGACAACAACATACTGAAAGGTCATACTGGGCATGCTCACACACTTAAATGAAGCCCATGTCTGCAAACAACAGTGGACCATAAATATCTGGCAGTTGCAGATGTTAGTGCAGACACTCCTCAGTATGCACCAGTCATGCTTTGCACACACAATGGTTAGGAATACAGACATATATCCAAGGACAACACACTATAATTAGCCAAAAGTAGACATACATAGATGTGTGGAAGAGAGTGACTGTGACAAGGAGCCATCCATTATGAGGCCTGTCCCACCCAGCACACAGCCAAATGGCTACAAACACATGGGGTCTAAATGTCACTCACTGTAGACATTAGCCACCAGTTTCCATCAGCATTACAGACTATGTGGTGCAAGTGCTAGCTGTGCAATATGACTGTACAAGGAAGTAGTCATCTAGCAGCTGTATACACCTACCTGTGGAATATAACCCTGTGTGTGCCCGCATGTGGTGTGTCAACCTCTAGATGAATGGGATATGGCTCATACACGCACACTGTCCTCCCCATAGCCCTACTATGACAAGCCTGTTGAGGTCATCCACTTTGAAATACACCTTTGGGAAAGTTGTAGCCCAGTAATCTCTGTGGTGCATTCTCTAACTGTGTACTGCTGTAGTGTGATAAACTAGTTACCAAAAAACAAACCAAAAGTGCCAAGCAAAGCTAAACACAAAAACAGGCACCTGGAAGGAACACA
Organism: Protopterus annectens; assembly: GCF_019279795.1. Lineage (NCBI taxonomy): Eukaryota > Metazoa > Chordata > Ceratodontiformes > Protopteridae > Protopterus > Protopterus annectens. Next base: position 834,259,490 of record NC_056730.1, on the reverse strand, counting down.
GGCCCAAAATATCATTGATACGATTTATTCAGACACAGAGTTTTCACACACACAAACACTCCAAATACCATACGTTTTCGTCATGAAATGACTTCATCAGATAAAAGCCATAAAAATGTTAAATCTTAAATAGCATAATCAATTAAATTCATCCAATGCATATAAAACTCAAAATAACTAATGCAATTAATTATTTAAAGACACACTGACATAAAACTACTGACCTGCTTTACTAACATTACATATACATAAAAAACATTCTTATACAACTGTATTATACAGTATAATATAAATATGTCAATGAATATATAAAATTTATATAAAACCATATATACAAATATATAAAATTGATGCATAAGGAGTATAAGGTGCAAATTTATTAACCAATATATATATATATATATATATATATATATATATATATATACTTGGTACAGATGTTTTTAAGGGAAAAGAATTGGAATTAAAGTTGTGCTGCTCTCAATTTCAATACTGGAGCAATGGAAATAGTATAATTCATAACCATGTATTTATTTACCTCCAGTACCAACTGCCAAAAAAGTTCCTTGTATTCAATATATAATTCTCAAGGTCCCCCTCTCACATCTTTTGTCACTATTTCAAAATAAAGAAAGAAAAGGATGCCTGAGAACAACCAATGCTATGCCTATATAGGGCATTACTATTATTATGATTTCTCATTTCATATAGGTGTTCATATATTCTTTGACGCAATTTTCTTTCAGTTTTTCCTACATAGAAACTTGTGCATCCTTTACAAGCAACTAAATAAACTACCCCACTGGTGTCACATGTAGCATAACCTTTGCACATAAGCTTCTTGTTTCTGGCTGTCAAATATAAACTCTCCCCTTGTTGTATAAAAGGGCACTGTGAACAGTGCCCACATTTGTAAGTTCCTTGTTTACTGCGTCCAAATGGATAAACATTGCCACCTTTTTTCTCTATAATGTTTTTGATGTTAGAGCCTTTCCTAAACACACACTTGAAAGGGGTATCAAAAATCTTTAAATCAGAAATAGCAGCAAACCTATTCCATTCTTTTTCAACTGTTTTCAAAATGACACCTGCATCACCACTAAAACTGATAATAAAAGCAAGTTCAAAATCTGTGGGATTGTCAGTATTAACATTAATGTTCATAATCTCCTGGTTATTTTGGCCCAATATTGGTACAAATCTATTATTCCTACCTAAAGTTACTTCGGTTTGTATTTGATTTAATAGGTCAAGAGGATATCTGCTCTAATAATTTACATTCTCCTATAAAATCTTCCTGTTCAGAGGACATCCTACTCCCCCTCACAAACTGTCCTTTCACCAAACTTCTTTTTTGGCTGCAAGGGTGTGAACTGGTTTAATATAGGTAGGAATTAGAATAGGTTTCCTTTCTAAATACTGTGGATTTAAATTTTCCATTGTATTTGTGAATTGTTACACCTAAATAATTCATGTAATCATGCTGGATGTTGTAAGTAAATTTAAAAAATTCAGTCATACCAGAAATATAATTATAAAACTCTAGAAATTTCCCTTCAGAATCATTCCATATCAAGCAAATATCATCCAAATAATGCTTGTATAATTTCCAGCATTTAACATATTTAGAATTAAAAATATTTTTGTTTTCCCATACAGAAAGAATGATATTAGCATACACCTTTCACTTGCTTAAACAATTCACCTTCAAAGTGAATAAAGTTATTATTAAGCACTAATTCAAGAAGACTTGAACATACATAAAAATCATTGTTACAAAATCCATCAGAAGACCTCATAGCTTCTTCTAACCAAAGCATTCCAAACTCATGAGGAATAGAAGAAAACACATCAGCTACATCTATTGTAATAAATATAGCTCCTTCATCATACAATTCTGGTTTGATTTGTCTAAGTAAATCCCAAGAATCCTTTAAAGTATCCAAACATCCTAAAGACAAAGATTTTAATTTTACATCCAAGAACCTGGCCAATGGTGCAGTAACAGACCCCTCTGCAGCCACTGTAAGTCTCAGAGGTGGGTCCTGCAGGTTCTTATGTACCTTAGGAATGACGAATATTGTAGGAACCTTTGGTCTGTCATTATGGAGAAATTTATACAAGTTGAAATCAATAGACCCCTCAAGTAACAACTCATTTAATACCAGAAAAATTTTCTTGTAAGCTATGTGAATTTCATTTAATGAAACCCTGGTATATTTACTGTTATCTTCCAAGGTTTCCATCATCTTAGGCTCATAAGTGAATGTATCCATGAAAACAGTCCCCCTCCTTTATCAGGGGCCATAACCCTAATGTTGCAATGGTTCCTGATGTCACTTAACAATTGTTTCTCCTCATAAGTCAAATTAGGATACACCCTATTGTTGGAAATAGTCTTTCTGATTTCCGACTCTAATAAATTCTCAAAATTTCTCAGCTGGGGATATAATGGTGGATTGTATATACTTTTTCTACTAAGACTAGTGGTGTTAGACTGTCCTGTCCCATGATTATTATATAAGAGTTCTAAGTTTTTCTTCCTAATAAATCATTTCAAATCAATAATCACTTTGTCAATATCCACCTTTTTCTGGGGAATAAACTTAAATCCTTTAGAAAAATGTTAAAATTAATCTCTTCTATGTCAACACCACTATAATTAAAAATGTTATTAGCGTTAAAGGTGTGTTTTACCCAATCCCTTGCTATATTAGATATATCAGTAGGAATAACTATCTGCTGTCATTCCTGAAATTCCTACCTCCCCTTGTTGGATAATATTGATGGTATTGCACTTGCCCTTTCTTCATTAACCTCTCCCATCTCCTGAGAGGAGGGTACCCTAAAGGGTCATCAGCTCTGTTGTTGAAACTCTCCCTATAATCCACTTCATCATGTATATTAATATTATTATTATCAGCAGGATGATACATTTCAGACCTGCCCTTTGAAAATTGTTTGGTGGTTTTTGGTTTAGGGTATGCTCGGTGTTCCTTGTATTCTATAATATCACACTCTATCTTGTTACTTTTCCTCTGAAGAATATCTCTACATTTTTTCTAACATTGAGTGATATTTGTTTTTTTCACAATCCACAGTAGAAAGTAAGTCATTAATAACCTTAGAGTTCACTAATTCTATTTCTTTCATTAATTCATCAATAATCTCTTCATTGTTTTTGATTAACACTCGCATGACATCAAAACCACTATGATCAAATATTTATAACAAATTATTATGTGCATCAGTCCCTTCCTTAATCCCATTAGGGAACTTCCAAAATCTAAGTCATTTAGGGACAATTTCCTTTTTGATACACTTTTTTAAGTAAGTATTATTAAGTTGTAATGATTTACATCTAAATAACAAATGCTCTACATTATTAACACTCTCTTTGTATGTAGTGTTTACAATGTCACTAGCAGTTTCTTTCACACAGTCATGAAATGAAAATTGTGCAAAAAGTAAACCTTTCAAGTCCAGTTTATTCCATTGTAACCGGCCAGTATTTTCGTCGTGAATTCCCTATACATTGGCAGAATTGCGTCTATTCTCAGATGTAGCATCTTTCTCGTCTTCCAAAATGCGAGGAAAGGAATCAAAACTAGGAGTTCCATTGTTATTGAGGGTTCCGCCATCCCTCATAGTACCTCCGCCTTGTCGGCTAACATCCTGCCTTCTAGAAACACGTCCTTCCTGATTGCAAGGCAAGGAAGACGAAGAAATAACCATTGCCATAGACTGGCAAATCGGTGTTAGGACCTCTATGAGCTGAGTTAGTTGACCAACCAGCTTGCCGATTGCACTGGTTTCCCCGCTTCTGTCCAGGTCAACTAAATTAGGTGCTGAAGCTCCCTCCGGATCCATAGTAGAAACAAATCAATAAAAAATGAACCAAAAGTGCCAAGCAAAACCAAACACAAAAACAGGCACCTGGAAGGAACACGGACCCAAAATATCGTTGATACGTTTTATTCGGACACAGAGGCTTCACACACATAAACGCTCCAAATACCATACGTTTTCATCATAAAATGACTTCATCAGATAAAAGCCATAAAAAAGTTAAATCTTAAATAGCATAATCAATTAAATTCATCCTATCACAATGCATATAAAATTCAAAATAACTAAAGCAATTAATTATTTAAAGACACACTGACATAAAAACACTGACCCGCTTTACTAAAATTAAACATAGATAAAAACATTCTTATACAACTGTATTATACAATATAATATAAAATTTATATAGACCATATATAAAAATATATAAAATTGATGGATAAGGAGTATAAGGTGCACATTTATTAACCAATATATATATACTTGGTACAGATGTTCTTAAGGGAAAAGAACTGGAATTAAAGTTTTAATGCTCTCAATTTCAATACTGGAGCAATGGAAATAGTATCATTCATCCCCGGAAATGTATTTGCCTCCAGTGCCACCTGCCAAAAAAGTTCCCTGTACTCAATATATGATTCCCAAGGTCCCCCTCTCACAACTTTTGTCACTATTTCCAAATAAAGAAAGAAATGGATGCCTGAGAACAACCAATGCTATGCCTATATAGGGCATTACTATTATTATGATTTCTCATTTCATATAGGTGTTCATATATTCTTTTACATAATTTCCTTTCAGTTTTTCCTACATAGAAACCTGTGCATCCTTTACAAACAACTAAATAAACTACCCCACTGGTGTCACATGTAGCATAACCTTTGCACATAAGCTTCTTGTTTCTGGCTGCCAAATATAAACTCTCCTATCTATTGAATACAGGGAACTTTTTTGACAGGTGGTACTGGAGGCAAATAAATTCCCGGGGATGAATGATACTATTTCCATTGCTCCAGTATTGAAATTGAGAGCAACAAAACTTTAATTCCAATTATTTTTCCTTAAAAACACCTGCACCAAGTATATAGATGTTGGTTAATAAATTTGCACCTTATACTCCTTATGCATTAATTTTATATATTTTATATATGGTTTTATATAAATTTTATATATTCATTGACATATTTATATTATATTGTATAATACAGTTGTATAAGAATGTTTTTATCTATGTTTAATGTTAGTAAAGCAGGTCAGTGTTTTTATGTCAGTGTGTCTTTAAATAATTGATTGGTTTAGTTATTTTGAATTTTATATGCATTGTGATAGGACGAATTTAATTGATTATGCTATTTAAGATTTAACTTTTTTATGGCTTTTATCTGATGAAGTCATTTCATGACGAAAACATATGGTATTTGGAGTGTTTATGTATGTGAAGCCTCTGTGTCTGAATAAAATGTATCAATGATATTTTGGGTCCATGTTCCTTCCAGATGCCTGTTTTTGTGTTTGATAAACTAGTTAGGTATGAGTTCTAATCCCAGACATGGCAACTGTGTGTGTTTGTGTCCCTGTCTGTGTAGAAAACAATGCTTTTTAGGCTAGTCACACACACCACAATTCAAATGCCCTACTTTGGCAAGGCTGCTGATGTCATTCACTGTGAAATACACCTTTTGGAAAGCTGTAGCTCTGTAATGTCCATGGCGCATCCTATAACTGCATACTGCTGTAGTGTGATAAATTAGTTAGGTAGGAGTTCTAATCCCAGACATGGTAACTGTGTGTGTCTCTCTGTGTAGACAGCAATGCTTCTCAGGCTAGTCACACCCATTACAATTCAAATGTGCTACTTTGGCAAGGCTGCTGATGTCATTCACTGTGAAATACACCTTTTGGAAAGCTGTAGCCCAGTAATCTCCATGGTGTGTCCTATAACTGCGTACTGCTGTAGTATGATAAACTAGTTAGGTAGGAGTTCTAATCCCAGACATGGCAACTGTGTGTGTGTGTTTGTGTGCGTGTGTGTGTGTGTGTGTGTGTGTGTGTGTGTGTGTGTGTGTGTGTGTGTGTGTGTGTGTGTGTGTGTGTGTGTGTGTGTGTGTGTGTGTGTGTGTGTCTCTGTCTGTGTAAAGAGCAATGCTCTTTAGGCTAGTCACACCCACTACAATTCAAATGCCCTACTTTGGAAAGGCTGCTGATGCCATTCACTGTGAAATACACCTTTAGGAAAGCTGTAGCCCTGTAATCTCTGTGGCATGTCCTATAACTGCGTACTGCTGTAGTGTGATAAAGTAGTTAGGTAGGAGTTCTAATTCCAGATATGGCAATTGTGTGTGTGTGTGTGTGTGTGTGTGTGTGTGTGTGTGTGTGTGTGTGTGTGTGTGTGTGTGTGTAGAGAGCAATGCTTTTTAGGCTAGTCACACCCACTACAATTCAAATGTCCTACTTTGGCAAGGCTGCTGATGTCATTCACTGTGAAATACACCTTTTGGAAAGCTGTAGCCCTGTAATCTCAGTGGCACGTCCTATAACTGCATACTGCTGTAGTGTGATAAACTAGTTAGGTAAGATTTCTAATCCCAGACATGGCAACTGTGCGTGCCTCTCTGTCTGTGTAGACAGCAATGCTTTTCAGGCTAGTCACACCCATTACAATGCAAATGCCCTACTTTGGCAAGGCTTTTGATGTCATTCACTGTGAAATACACCTTTTGGAAAGATGTAGCCCAGTAATCTCTACGGCACGTCCCATAACTGCGTACTGCTGTAGTGTGATAAACTAGCTAGTTAGGAGTTCTAATCCCTGACATGGCAACTGTGTGTGTGTGTATATATATGTGTGTGTGTGTGTGTGTGTGTGTGTGTGTGTGTGTGTGTGTGTGTGTGTGTGTGTGTGTGTGTCTGTCTGGGCAAAGAGCAATGCTTTTTAGGCTACTTACATTCACTACAAATCAAACGTCTTACACTGGCAGTGCTGCTGATGTCATTCACTGTGAAATACACCATTTGGGAAGGAGTACTCCAGTAATCCCCATGGCGTGTCCTATAACAGCATAATGCTATAGTGTAATATAGAACTCTGTTAGGGGTTCTATTCCCACACATGGCAGGTGTGGATGTTTGTGTGTGTGTTTCTATGTCTGTGTAGGGAGCAATGCTTTTTAGGCTAGTCACACTCACTACAATTCAAATGCCCTACTTTGGCAATCCTGCTGATGTCATTCACTGTGAAATACACCTTTGGGGAAGGAGTACTTCCAGTAATCCCTGTGGCACGTCCTATAACAGCGTAATGCTGTAGTGTGATATAGAACTCTGGTAGGGGTTCTATTCCCACACATGGCATCTGTGGATGCTTGTGTGTGTTTTTGTGTAGGGAGCAATGCTTTTTAGGCTAGTCATGCTCACTACAATTCAAATGCCCTATTTTGGCAATCCTGCTGATGTCATTCACTGTGAAATATACCTTTGGGGAAGGAGTATTCCAGTAATCTCTGTGGCACGTCCTATAACTACGTAGTGCTATAGTGTAATAAACTAGTTAGGTAGGAGTTCTAATCCCAGCCATGGCAGGTGTGTGTGTGTCTGTGTTTGTCATTCACATCCTGTGTGGAGGTGGCTGTGAGTGTGTAACAACTGGACTCATTGTGGAGCGGGTTTTGCAAATTTTTTATATGGTGGCCCTAGTATATGTCACAATGTCCACTATACTGGGATAACAGATGTGAAATAGCCAAGAGACTGGAGTGCAAATCCATACCCCTATATGTGACATCAAGGCCAGGTGAACAAAGTTAGCAACCCTTGTATTACTCAGAGAACACTCTCAACCCATGTCTCATACAGACACACACTTGCCTAGGCAACAACCGCTATGTTGGCAGTACCCTGCATATTGCCCACTAATAGTAACCATGGTGTGAATGCAGTGGGCTACAGAGGGCATGGCACCCTGTCTATCAGTCCAATAGGCACATACATGCAGACAGTGCACCTTCCCAATGTTCCCCACTGGACACCTGCAACACCTGTGGTGCCATCAAATGTGACCCACAAGGGACATACCATGCCCAAAACACATGCCTTGTATGGACAGATGCCACTGACAACAGGGAATACCTGTATCATGCTATCAATGTAGGTGCAGGGTTAAACTGCTGTCCATTAACAGTTCCTGCCACATGAGGCCAGGACTGGCACATCTGATGATAACAATTTGTGTACACAACATGGGCCAGACACCCCAGGTACAGTTCCACATGTCACTGTACATGCATGTGGGATGTGTGCACATCCCAGACACCGTCCTTGTCATGGACTAAGGGAAACATACACACAATAGTTACCCAGGTGACTGGATGGTGAATACAATATCCACCTGTGTGGGCAAATCCAGACACTACACCCCTGAGCCACACTGCAGACCATTGTCATGTGGCCTGATGCCAAGGTATACGCATCACTTAGCCTTGTATAGCCATCTGGCACAGTGAACCACTACACACCCATGAAGCAATGTACCCATGCATGTTAGTACTGGCACCCTGTGTCTGTGTGTGTGGTGTATGATGCCTATGACCACATTCACACTCACTACAACCCCCATTGGCATACCAAAGCATTCTGTCTGATGTCAGACACCTCTACATACCCTTTGCCCATATAACCTCTGTATAACCCCTATGGTGCATGGGATACCTGCACAGTACTGTGTTGTGGCAATCTAGTGATGAGTTGTATTCCTAACCCTGCCAAGTGTGTCAATGTGTGTGGGTCCCTGTGAGAGTGTGGCTGTGTTGATGCTGACACCTGTTCATGTGGACAGGCACGTGTACTACACCTACCATATACCTAACATATCACTGTTGCAGATGTTATGCATAGACATGTGATAGCAATACATAGTCAGTCAGGGGTTTGCTACCCTTTACTGGTAGGTGTGTGACATAAACATGCTTAAGTTTTACTCTCCCACCCCTCCCTGACTTATCTTTGCCTCTGTCTGCCTCTCTCACTCCCTCTCTGGTGGATGTGGAGACTTACACCTGCTTTGCTTAGGCAGCATCATGTGTATTGCAAGTGATGCTCATCATCAGCTGATGGCCCGTGCATGAATCGCAGCCCTCCTCTAGCGGATTGCATGTGGAGCAGCTGTGGTAACATTCCGATAGCCAATTGTATGGGATCTGTTGTTTGGCAAACAGCATCACAGATGGATTGAGGATTTACCTCTTAACAACATACACTGTCGAAACAGGCCAACACACAGGAGGGGGATGTGCCTGACTTGACTACAGACTCTAAGCACTGCTATACTGCATTTGGAGTAATGTTGGTTTAACAGGGTGTGTGAGGATATGGCTTTCCTACATGTTTTAATACCTGTCATGTCAGTGCTATGTTTATGAGGAATCCCCATCTGTAGGGTCATCTGCAGACTGGGGCAGTGTGTGATGCCTTGTGTTTCTTGTGTTACCCACAGAGCACCTATCTGTAAACTGCAGAAGGTAGTGTGAGGATTGCAGTCAGTAGATGGTGACAGCCGTGAGAGTTACTGACTTCATATCCCTCATAGGACATATGTTGCAACAAACCCTATTACAACAGTAAATGTATGAGGTTATCACAGCAACATGTCAATATTGGCCCTGTGTTTGTGCCTCCAGCCTCAACTCTGTCAACCTTTGTACATATGTCATGCAGTAAGAGGTGCATATGTTCAGTACACCATATTTATTGACATCATATCTGATAACAAGCCAGTGAAATATCAGACTGCTACACATCTTATGTATAGTAGGGGGTTATATTTGAGGACATAACCTGGGCATTCTGTGGTTGTGTGTACAGTACTGAGGTCTGTGTACTTAGGGTGATTGTCGGCAGTGTGTGTATTGTGAATATGTACCTTGGCCTGAGTACAGACTGTGGTAGATGTCATTGTTCTTGGTTCTGTTCTATCTGATGTTACATGCTGCTACAAACTTAAAAACTTAACCCCTCGGGGACTCAGAATTCGAACTCAACCATTAGTAAGTGTGGTTGATGAACAACTAACCAAAGATTGGGCCAAGACCCAACATGATGCATCCATGTTATTTGTAGATACATTAGTATCATACTATGAATGTATGGTGGAGCAACAGACAACTGAGGTATACAATAATTGCATGGAAGCTCAAGCTTTTGAACATCAGGATTTTTATCCTAATCATGTCAGGGAATTATCTAAGGAACTTGCCAATTTGGAGACACAGTTACTTAAAAAGAAAACGCATAAAGTTCAGCGTGATCTGACCGATTATGAAAAGGGCAAACCATTCATGGTTCAGAGAAATGTAAGATTTTTTGATACATCCAGCAGAATAAACCAGAAAAAGAGGTCGAGATCAATATTGAAGAAAAATACTTTTTCCACTAGTAGTGATACAGATGAGGATACATCCTCAGCCACCGATCCTGAATGCCCTTCCAATCAGGGGTCCCCAGTAGCCAAACGCAAACCTTCAGCAGACCCTTTAGATATAGGAAACGGAGGGGGGGGGCAGGAAACATAGGGGACGGGGCTTACAGTTTGCAACAGCTACTACAGAAGATAGTCAAATAATTGATAATGTGCATAATATATCTTCCTTTGAATTATCCTCTGACCAAAATAAAGTTCTTAACAAGGGTTTGAATTTTGTGCCTTCCTCTTTGTTTGAACAGACTTTTGTTAATGAATTAAATGAATTTTGTCGATTGATTAATCTGAAAATATTTTTTGCAGATTGTGATCTCTCTCAAAGTTCATCTGGTTTTCATTTTGGGAAATCGACATTCCAACCACCCATGGATAAGCATGTGGCCATATTCAGGGAGTGTGTGCTCAAAGATCTACACTTCTCACCCGGATATCAGCCTACCAAATATAATTTGACCCCTTTGGAGCATAAGGGGTTACAAGAACTTAGTTCCAATCATGACATCATCATTTTGCCAGCAGACAAAGGGGGTGGTATTGTGGTTATGGATCGGGTTATGTATATTGATGAAGCCTATAAACAGTTATCTGATGCTAGGTTTTATATGCATATGGTTATAGACCCGACGCCTAATTTCAAATCACTAATTGACTCCTTCCTGGATATGGCCACTGAAGAAGGGATCATAGAGCAATGCACATGTAAACAGCTCAAGGTCACCAATCCTATTCCCCAATATTTGTATTTGTTGCCCAAAATACATAAACATCCTACGTGTCCTCCGGGCCGATCTATTGTCTCTGGCAGAGGCTCTCTAACCGAGCCCCTGTCTGTTTTTCTTACATATTATCTCAAACCATTATTGTCTATGGTCAGGTCCAGGCTCAAGGACACAACTGAATTTTTGAACATTCTTCATGATAACCAGTTGGAATTGGATTGGTGGCTCTGCACACTAGATGTCGCTTCTCTATATACTAGTATCCCACACCAGGCTGGTCTATCAGCAATAGCATTTTGGTTAGAGGAATCCAAGCTCTATTCTACTGGATTTAATAATTTTTTTATCAATATGACTGAATATGTACTAACTAAAAATGTCTTTTTCTTTGATGGTCAGATATATTGGCAAACCAGGGGAACAGCCATGGGGGCTTCGTTTGCCCCGATATATGCTGACTTATTCATGGGTTATTTTGAAAAAATTTACATCTACGATACTGGCAATAACCAATTTATGGCAGAACTAGACATTTGGAGGAGATACCTGGATGATTGTTGGATGGTGTGGCGGGGAGATATACTTCTGGCTAAAGAGTTTGTTCAATATTTGAACAATAATGCATGGGGTATCAAGTTCACTTTGGAGACTCAATATCATGAAATTGTTTTTTTGGATGTCAAGGTTACCAGACAACATGATCACACTCTAGCGACGAGTGTACACAGAAAGTTTCCACAGTATAATTCTCTTTTACATGCCTCTAGTAATCACCCCCGCCACATCATCAACAACATTCCCAAGTCACAATTCATACGTATGAAACGTATTTGTTCCTCTACTAAATCTCATGTAGAATGTGAACAAGATCTTTGTGATATATTTATTCAGAGGGGATATAACAGATGTCGACTTCATAAAACCATCCAGGAGGTCAGACATATGCCACGGTCCCAATTATTAACATATAAACATGAACATGAGGTGGTTACTGATTCCAAAGCACAACCTATCAGATCCACAGTTACTTATGGTAATAATACCCCTTCATTTAGAAATATTGTTGATAATCATTGGGGTATTTTGAGAGCACATGAGTCTTTATCTGACATATTACCTGAGACATGCTCTTTTTCATACCGTAGGGGTAGAACGTTGAATTCACATTTCACATATTATAAAAAATTTCACTCTACAACAACCACACAAATGACTTTGTTTGGGGATCCACTCATTGGTTCCTTTCCCTGTGGTCACTGCAGTGCATGCAGGTATATGAGCAAAATGAAAGAATGTTCAAGTGCCAACACTTCACGAGTTTTCAACATAAGGATTTTTAGTAATTGTAGCTCTGATTGGGTGGTATATTTGGCCACCTGTACATGTACCTCATTTTATGTCGGCCAAACCTCTCGTCCATTAAGATTTCACATAAGTGAGCATCTTAGTGCTATCAGAACTAAAAAATTAACAAATGCGCTATACAAGCATACTTTGATTCACCAAACTGCCCTATTTCAATTTGCTATCATTGATAGGATTCAGCTGCCGAGGTTGACCAAGGCAGGCTGGCATGATAAACTCAATAATATGGAAGAATTATGGATTACAAAACTGGGTGCTTTGCTCAAACCTGGGTTAAATGAATGTGGATAAAGCTATATGTTGATACTATATATTTATACATTTATTGCTGTACTTTTGGGTTTGAACTGAGCTTACTTTCCCTATTTTGCTGGGGACTAATTTGATCAATATTATGTAATATTATTATATTCATTTTTGTCATTATTTTCTGTTTTCAGAAATGTTTATACTAAACAAATTTTTTTCTTTTTTGGTTACATATCCCTTTAAATCATTCAGTATATAAGGAACATCAGTATGCATCATTTTAGCTTTTTCTTTCTGCACTGAAGAAGGCCATTACATTGGCCGAAACCGGTTTGCAGTTCTTCTGTTTTTTTTATTTCGTTTTTCCACATGCCACAATAAAGTAGTTTTTTGCTTGCCTAAACCTTTGTGCTGGCTCATTTTGTGCATTTTGACATTTTGATTTGAGCCTTGCACTGGATCCACCTTGCGTGTCTTTTTTGGTTTGAACCTTTGTACATATGTCATGCAGTAAGAGGTGCAGTACACCATATTTATTGACATCATATCTGATAACAAGCCAGTGAAATATCAGACTGCTACACATCTTATGTATAGTAGGGGGTTATATTTGAGGACATAACCTGGGCATTCTGTGGTTGTGTGTACAGTACTGAGGTCTGTGTACTTAGGGTGATTGTCGGCAGTGTGTGTATTGTGAATATGTACCTTGGCCTGAGTAGAGACTGTGGTAGATGTCATTGTTCTTGGTTCTGTTCTATCTGATGTTACATGCTGCTCCACTGTATGTTACCCTGCTGGCTTACATGTTTGTAGGGCCAAACACACACATGTCCCATACCACAGACAGGCATCAGACCACATTGTGTAGCGGCCCAGTATATGTAGGGTTGGTGTGTGAGTGGCACATATGAGGACTGTGTTGATCAGATAGTCCATATACTGTAATATTACACTAGTTTACCATATGTGGCTGTGGCTGTTTTCATGTTGGTTGTGGTTATGCACTTTTGCACAGGTGTCTGTTACTCTGTGCTGTGACATGCCTGTAGAGCCTGCTATCTATGCAGGTACATGTGTATTCCCCCATACGAAATGTAGGCCAGTGTTCAGGCAGTCTGCCTGTAGCCTGTACAGTGCTTTGTTACATGCCTAGCAGCTTAGTGTACTTACCCAGTGAGATGTCATATCCAGATATTTGCCAGATGTACTGCTGCTGGGCCACCATAACAGTCATGTATGTCAGACAAAGCAGTGGGATGCTGTACAGATGTATGTCACTAACTAGTGGGTAGTATGTGACCATGACACCTCTGTACCAGTGGTTATTATGTGTCAGGACAGACAGGGGTGTATGAATGCATAACCTATGAGGGCAAATGTATACCAGTATTTACGTGATGTACCCATCTACATGGCTGTTAACATCCACATTGTCAGGCTTGGTCCACATGTCCTGCACTAAGTAGTTCTGTGTATACCTCTGGAATGATCAGAGTGTGTCAGACTGTCCACATATATTGGCCATATCTCTGCTGTAGTCCACAGGAGCATTACTCTGCTAGCAGTGGTATTGTACTATGATATCCTTAGGATGTCTGTCAGTAGCCATTGGCGCACATGTTAAAAGCAGATGTGACCTCTCACACACACCATGTTTGTGAAGACAATCCCTATTACATTAGCAATAGTCTACAAATATACCTGCAATACATACCTGACATCTCCTTGCACTAAGAGTTTGGGACTATTGGGGCTGAGGTAGGGCTCCACTCCATGTTCAGGACATATGATGAACATATATGTATATATAATTATCCATATATCTATATAGATATATACACATATCCATATCGACATACATAGATGGATTTGTATATGTACACGCACACACACACACACATATATATATATATATATATATATATATATATATATATATATATATATATATATATATATATATATATATATATATACACTCAGATATACACATATACAGAGCAATATATGTCTACACATATACAGACAGAGATACATATGCACATATAGTTATAGATATCTACATATATACCCCCATAAATAGGCATATCTGTACACATATAATGTGCATACACATATAGCTATATCTACATATATCTATATATACATATATGTGTGTGTATGTATATATATATATATATATATATATATATATACACATACACACACACACACACACACACACACACACACACACACACACATATATATATATATATATATATATATATATATATATATATATATTCATATATGTATATATGAGGAGATGTACACATGACCATATATATGTTGCACTATACAGATGTGTATACAGACATATGCATGATTATGTATGTGTATGCACATGTAGACATATATAGACCTATTATATGTATATAACCATATTCCTGTCATGTGTAAACATCACGGTTGTGTATACCCTTCCAGATGCATCTCACCATATGTATCTGCTATGTGTACATTATGATAAAACAACATATGTGATGCAACAGTCATATTAATAACAAGGACTACACAATTTAGGAAGTAAAGGAAACTGTTCAATACTACTCAATATGTGTATTGACAGCTATATTGGTAAAACAACAGCTGTTTTCATAGTGGTCATGGCATAGTGGTTAAGTGTTGTGACTTTAGTGTACAGGGTCCTGGGTTCAAGACCTGCAAGGGCTGTTCATTTTGTTGCTGGGCAGAACAAGGGCTGTAGGATACAAAGTGGTTAAGGCAGTTTGAGCAGCTTTAAGCGGGCTTGCGTGGGTTTCCATGAAGCTAAGTGGTGCTAAGCTATGGGTAAACGTACGGGCACTTACACAGTGTAGACTTCACTTACCAGTACGCACATCAGCTCAGCTGTTATATTGCAGCAATGTTGATACTTGATAAGCATGGCTTAGCCCTGGTAACCAGGTCACATCACCCAGTCTGATAACATAGCAGGGTAATGACATCTGTAATAAGTGTATGTAATGCCATGTACAATACATGCACCTATGTGCTGTCATTACAGTAGCAAGTGGTGTGAGTGTCATGTGTGGGACACAGACATATATGAGGCCTGTACAGCACTGTTAGCCATGTGAATATGTTACATACAGAGGTAGTAGCCCAGGGTACATGCTGTCACACTGGCATGTAGTGTATCATGGCAATACTACTGTTGACAGTGCTTACCCAGGCAAGAGCAGAGTGCTAAATGTAGTACTGACAAAAGGCACACCTGCTGGCATAGCTGAACACTGAGGCCTCCCTGTTGTATCCCTGGTGTGTGAGCTGTGTCACAGCATATACCCCTTACTGGGCAATGATTCTTTATGTGGAATGTAACTGTAAACTACCGTCTGTACAGCATGTTAGTGAGGGCTTCTGACATGTAGTTATGGCATACATATTGTTGCCAAACATCTGTCTGTCAACACACTCACCCTACTGCATAGCTACTTGCCAAGCTGATGGCTGTCAGTCCCTATACAGATGTGCAGATGGCAGGTATCCAGCTGGGATATGTACAGGCAACCTACGCTTGATTGACACTGACATGTCTGCCCAGCTGTGCAAGAACTGGCACATATAGATGTTACCCTGTACGCACCACATGCCACGGGTACCTTCACTACACAACCACAGTCAACAGAGCATGCTTGGGTACAGGTCTCCATCACAGACACTAACCATTTGTTGTTATGCATGTTGCACACATGTCACCTTGATCACCTCAGTGGCCATGTATAGGAGACACCTGGAGGATTGGCTAATGCATGTCATTCTCACCCTGAGGGTTACCACAGTAGTGTCTGTCATTAGATTGCCTGCTGCCACCTGGCAGGTGGCAGGATACCACTGTACACACAACCCTTCTCCCCTTGGACAATAGCTAGGTACACAGCTATGACCACCTGCAGCGATGCACCCCTGTACTGACACATGTGTACATGTGCATGACTGAGTATAACAGTGTCTGTGTGTTAGCACACCTGTACTTGGGAATTCCATGAGGGCCTTCACAACCAATGCAACACCCATTGCCATAGTCAGTTGTGGCTGCTGCTGTATGGGATATTACATGTACCCTGTTAAGCTCCTCCCCATACCAGCTACATGAGCCTTGCAGTACCAGCACAACAGTGTTTTATGAATGGGTTGATAGGCATGGGATACCCATTGTGTTCTGGCATGTGTTTGTAGTTGTGCATGTCCGTATATCTGTAGGGTACAGCATTCCGAGGTCACATACTCCTATTACAATACCCATTGCCACATAGTAGTACAGATAGTGTTGTTGCTGCCCATAGGTGAGGCATGACAATGCAACACCCTACTATGCATGTGGCATGTGCATTAAATGCATATGCCTGTAGTACCACTGTTGGGGTATACTATGGGTTGTATCGCAGTTGCAGCCAATGTGTGGTGGTGGGTATGGCAGAGTGTCATCATGGGTTTCAGGGAGTACAATATACATTGGGAGATGTGGGTGCTGTGTACACTGTCATTACACCAAGGTACACCCGGTATATGTCCCATGTACCACGTTATGGTTACCACTGTCACCATCAACCATGCAGGTAACTGATACCACAATCCAAGTCAGTTATGCATGTACTGTGTGCAGCCTACCTGTAACACATTGGACACATGGTCAAGTTAGTTAGCAGCAATAGGCCCTGGTATCTCGGATGTGTGTCTGCCTGTTATGTGTCTGTTAATGTGTATATGAAGGTATGTCACACTACGTATTGTCCATATACACCCATTACATCCCTCATTAGTATACTGTACATGTCTGGGGACGTTCTGCATGTAATATGTAACCTGGGACACACCTCACCCTAAACACTGTGTGGTGTGTGCAATATAAGCCACACACATCAGTATCACTACATAGCTAGGTAGGGGTCTAGTCCCAGTGTTGCCAAGTAACAGTGTGCATATATGTGGATGGGTCTATATCAGGTTGCAGGGTATACACACCTCAGTGGGTCACCTGTCCATGTGGCACAGGCAATAACAGTTTTAGTAACCTGTGACATGTGTTCAACTGTACCCCAGTTATGTCACAGCCATGGTGTCACCACAGTGCCATACCCCATTGTGGAATATGACTGCAGACCATTCTCATGCTGATATATGTACACCTACAACACAAATGGATAACATTATAGAGACCACAACCAACCAGTGTTACTAACAGCATAATGCATCATTGCTGGATGACTACACTACCTGCCATATATGCATTACACTTTACCCCTTACATGTTACACTGCAGTACTGTGGCACACTGTAGTATAGTCACCATGTGCATCAGAACCATATTAGCCTGTCCTTGCATTGATGGTATGGATGACAGGGATGTGGCAGAGGTATCATCATATGCACAGGGTGTGATGTTGGTTTGCCAGAGGCCAAGGATGGGCCATAAATTTGACACAATGTGTGTGTGGGTGAGGGTTGTACTGCGGTGAGCTGGGATTGGAGCTGTGGTGTGTGTAGGTATGGGGTTGCCCTAGGTGTGTTTCTATAGTGTGTGGGTATGCATGCACACAATTCTGCCATGTGGCTGTCCTACACAGGTGTTTATGGACAGCTGCAGACCATACCTGGCAGGGTGTGCAGTTCACTTGTGTCAGGCCATGGACACTTGGACTGTGCCTACCAGGGGTTCCATGGGCACATCCAGGTACAGGCCTCAATGTGCTACTCTCACCTTCTGATGACAAATGTCCGCTGGTACCAGGCCCCTCCTGGGACTGTCCAAAACCACATGCACATGGCCTGCTGTGGTGTGGTGTAGACAGCACCCCTCCTGCACTGCCAGGGCTGGTACTGCCACTACGGGAGCTCCTTGGTGTCCTAGCATGTCCACATTGACTGCCAGCTGTTGGCATTGCTGGCCTACATCCACGTGGCCATCACTGCACTCCCACCCACACATTCAAGCATGGACAGACCACAGTCGATGAGGGCCATCATCTCACCAGACCATCTATCCATGAACTCAGTTAACACACGGATGGCACCAGACAGTTCATGGGTGTTGTCACTTGCAGATGTGAGAGCAGCCCTCTGCTGCCTCAGGCCCTGCCTGGTGTAACATTCCATACGTGCCTGCACCATCATGACAGCCTGAAACATGTGCCTGCTGGTACCAGCTCTGTCGCCTCTGCCAGGAGCATGATAACCAGTGGCCCTACCACTAGCACCTTGGTATATCCGCCTATGTGGTGCCCTGCCAGACATCTGGCTAAGCCTGCTGCAACCAGACACAGTAGGCATGGTTACCACACTTTCCTGTGCACTGCCACCAAACGCCAGCTGTCCCTCCACTATGGCCACTGGTGATGGGGTATGTATAGCCACTGAAACTGTGTGTGGGGTTGGGGTGGCTAAAAGGGGATGTCAAATGTTGGTGCAGTGTCGGCCCCTGTCAACCCCACCTGTGCCTCAACAGTACTATCATCATCTTCGGTGTCTGTATGGACACCAACATCAGATTGCATGCAGGAGGGACCCTGACCCACCTCACCACCTGTGAGGTAAAACAATAAATGCACTTTAAAACCTGTACAGCATTGCCTAACAGTACACACACACACACACACACACACACACACACACACACACACACACACACACACACACACACACACACACACACACTGTAATACCTACCTGTCCATGGCTTTACAGACAATCCTACATATGTGTCCATGTGGTACCCCATCCTGTATCACACATGTTAACATACACACATTTATACCACTCATATCAGTCCTCTAAATGCCTACACAAGCAGTCACAACACAAGACCTGTTACTACATTACCTACCTGACCTGTTTGTAGTGGTTTTACATGGCCTCACTGCTGTCATTCGGTATGCACCCTCTGTATGTCCGGACATCATGAGCATGGCCCCTATATGTGTGAGCTACTATGTTCTATCTATAATATCACACACTGGTGTGTCATGTGTATGTAATGCTCAGTACATGCCAGATATGCTGCTCCTTCAGCCTATCATGTGGCTGTAATATTTGGATACACTCCCTGGTATTGACTAGTACTCCTCCACTGCATTTGTAGTGCTGCATACGTGGGTTGTAGGTGACCTTTCTGCTGAATGTGATATTAAGGGTGTACCTGGTGACTACCTTCCCTCTAGATACCTGTTCCATGCTACAGACCATATTATACTATCAGCTGTCCTGTGATTACACACATGACAAGTATTCCTGGTGTGTAATGTGGCAGTCCACGTACATGTACTGCATGATCCCAGAGGGGGTACTGCTGTATGAACACCCCACCATCACACATGTGCATACATGGCCAGCAACACAAACACACACACATGCACACAAGCATCCTACATGCATCAACCACCCTCCACTTCACCTGAGTGACCCTACAGACAAACTAACTACTCACCAGGATGCACGCACACACACACACACACACACACACACACACACACACACACACACACACACACACACACACACACACACACATCATTTGAGAAGTAAATGATAGCACACACTCATCAGAGAAAGAATACACATAACCTAAGCCAAGAAAACTATTAAAACAGATGCCAGCCAATGTCCACAAACTTTACTCAGGTGAGGTTGCACAATGATAGTACACACAGTCCTCCTATTACCCCTCTGTCAACATGCATGACATATGTATCTGACAGTATGCAGTCAATCCATGCTGGCAACAGTATACATGTGTGTGATGCATGTGCTGTGTCACTAGGTGAAGCCCCTTTCCATGGATACCACTGCACCCATGAACATGGTATTTCTGTGCACCTGTTCTGCACCCTGCCATGTACTGTGCACCACACCTCACAGGTGTACAGCCCATTGCTGAATATGTACTACTGTGTCGGTTATGTCAGCTTTAATGCTCACAGCCCCTATGTTTTCCAGCAACACATACTTGGTATGATATGTGGACAGATGTCATTTTCAATGCCCGACATCTGATGTACAGCTCTCAACATCAGCGGACCATGTATGACCAATCCAATACTCTTACACTGACAACCATCACAGCATACCATGGCTATGGGGGGGTGTACGCACGTTTATTGATATGATGCACCTATCCTTGATCTGCCATGGGACCACATCACCGCATATCTTAGCAGTACATGAGCCTGATATGTGACATATGTCCTGTACTTTCACATGCAGTGTCTCTGGAATGTGTTAGATGTGCGGATGCTGACCATGATGCATACACACTGTGTTGCAATATGTGTGCACACCCTTATGACAGTTTGTCGCACCTCTTGTGTGTACTAACAGCAGTCACTACTCCTGGTAGGGGTATACCAGTGTGGGCCATCTGCATTTGCCAGTGTATGTTCAGTCTGGCCTACACATGTCCCCCTATTCTGCATGAGTGCAAGGTCTACTCATGTGCACATCCCTTGGTGTTCGCACACTGCTGTCACTATTGCTGTGGGGGTAGGGTTATGGCTGCCACAGGTCCTGAACCTGACTATGTGCAGATACAGCCATTCTTAGCATTCTTGGGATCCTTGCTGCAGTGCACTGGTGTGTCATGCCAACATCCCTCCCCCGTCCTTCAGCCTTTTTGCAGATGCATGACGAGTATGCCCTACATGTGTGTCACTTTGCAGTGTCCCATACACTGACCACCACATGTTACAGCTTAGTCCCAGCTGATAATGTGGACCACTGTAATGCCTTATGCCATAGTGTATCTCTGCAGCAGTTGCCATTGTCCTACAGGTATATACACTGGTGTTGCACTGTATATGGGTGTTGTTCCAAACATGTCCCTACTGTAGGCCATGTCTCCCACCATTATGTTACTCCCTGTGGACACATTATGCAATGACAGGATGTTAGTTATCATGCAGGTGTCTGACATACCCTTCCAATACCCCATCATGGTCACCCCTGTGATGCCCTGCATTTCACAGCAACAATACGTGGATATGTACAGCATGAATTCTGGGTAGGTGTGTTAGATGTTTGCATGGCATATACCATAGCCATTACATGTCCGGTGTATTGGCAAGCATCTACATAAACATACTCACCAGCTACAGGCTGCTGCCTTGGTGGCATCCCAGACGGACCTGCATAAGAGGGTGAGTGATGCATAGTCAGTGGCCACAACTGTGGCAGTGCTACAGGGTGGTTGCAGTATTACAATACATCAACAGTACATTTCCACAATACTACCACATATGGACATCTGTTTATCACTACTATGCAGCAACAAAATATATCTATGACATGTCAGATATGCATGATCTACCTGTACCAATGCGGATGTATACGCAACAGTGATCTATGGATGTGCCCTGTGGCCTTACCTGCACGCTCCTCGGCCAGTGTGTGGGTGGCACCCACCTCCACAAAGGTGTCTGGTGGTTGGTGTGTGTCTGGATGGGCAGGTGTCACGAGGCTGGCCAAGAGCTCCTTCACACGTGTCAGGAGGGGATGGATGGCATGGTCCCCTTGTGGTGAGGTTATCCCCCCAGACTGCAGCAGCATGCCGACGGGCATTGTGAAGCAGGTCAGAACAATGATGCTGGACTTGCTCATAACTGCAGTTGTTTAGTCCAACATCACTGACCTTGTGGACTAGGTCATTCCACAGGTGGTCTGGTCCTGCTGACCATGGGCAGCCTGGCCAGCAGGATAGAGTAGTGCTGGATTAAATAGGTTAGCACTACTTCATTTTCAGCAGCTGAATACGATGGTAGCCATGCATGTGACATCTTGCCTGAAAGACATAAAGATGGAAACAGGTCTGAGCAACTCATACAGCAAGGTTACCACAGTTTTTAATACACATCTCTGTCACCCCCCGCCATATCAGTGACAACAAACTGTACACACAACTCATTAGGTATGGCTACAGCTTACCTACCAGTGGGACAGATATTGTATTGTACCACACTTTGTGCTTCTGTTTGTAGCCATGTTCCCTGTGTGGACACTATCATTGCTGGCCTGTTACAGACTATTCACCTGCATGCCATTGTCAGGGCCACTATGGTTCCATATATGCCTGTGGTATGGCTGCTTTGTGATTGCTGCACATCTGATATTCTGTGTTATTGGGGATATCTATGCATGCTGTTGGACATGTTACAGGATTGTGTAGACTATTACTACCAACATATGTTCTATAACAGTAACACAATAGCATGTATATGTACTATTTTCCAGCATAACTACCTCTCCATACCCATATGCCCATGTTACCCAGCCGCATCACATGTGTGTCCCACCCTGGGGCTTTTTCATGTACAGGTCCAGCAATACCGTCAGGTGCAACCAACATAGGGAATGTTGTCCCCCCCGGGGGCACACACATACATGTTCCTGTCCCCTGAGGGCAGGTCCAGGGTCTGTTTCATAACAGGCTCCACAGACACATGTGGGATGTGGTACATCACCCTGAGGCACCTAGTACACATTCACAGGGCTGACATGCTCCTCCTGCTCAGCCTCCAGGCCAGGAACCTTCAGGATGTGGACTGCTGTTGTGAGTAGCAGTGGGTGGGAGGCTTGCTCCCATTGTGTCCACATTGGGGCCCATGGGGCATCCACATTACAGACCACACACACCATCCAGGGTGTTTACCCACAACATGTATCACATACCACCCCTGTAGACTGTCCTCTATATCTACCCACCCTGACCACCTCCACAACTATACCTGCCATACTTCCCCATATTCCCATTCCATACTTCACAGACAAGAGGAATGTGGTCCCAACAAGGGGTTCACATGTGACATACCCGTCCATGTTGAACACACTGACAGCTGTAGATATCTGTGTGTATTGATATGTGTGCTGTTTCCTTGCACATAGCATGTAGCACTGTGGTAGTAATATAAGGGACATATATTTACATACATATATGTTTGTGTGTGTTTGTATATATGTAGACGTGCATATAGGTATATATCTATATATGTGTAGATATATGTGATGTATATATGTGCTCATATATATGTCTACACATGGGTATCTGTAGATTTGTGGACATACATGTATATATATATATATATATATATATATATATATATATATATATATTATATATATGTACACATATGCATACCTATATGCGGGGTACATTCAGACATCAGGTCCACAATTTCACAACACTTTCCTGCACAGCTGCACTGTTCTGCCTTGCTACAACACAGACAGGTGCCACATATGGACACAGCCTGACATTAGGGGGCTATATGTAGGGTCAGATTGCAGGTAACCCTATTACACAGCTATGGCATTCCTGCATGCTACAATACAGAGTAACTTGAGTATCCTGCAAGGGGTGGGCTGTGGATCCCACATGCCCATCATAATGGCATTACTTCCACCACCAGCTATTGGCCACGTAACATACATACTTCCCATTACACAACACACTCCATAATGGCTTACATCTTATCAGTCAGTGCTGCTCTGCACGGTTGAGGGGTATAACCCACTACCCACAGGGATGGACTCTATTGTCCTTAGCAGTTGTTCAGCTGAACATCATTACAACAGCTGAAGGCACATATACAGCATTCCACATCATCTATCTCATTATTATGGACCAAGTACTATGGTCAATTGCATGCATATATACTTCACATACCTGTTCTGGGACTTGAAGACTCTTCTAGAGTGTTTATTTCTTTTTTTTTTCTTATACGCGCACACTCTCTCTCTTTCTCTCAGTCTCTCTCCAGTAAATGGAATGAGCTCATTTGCATAGATTGCAGCATGGAATTTGTAGGTGATGCACATGATCAGGTGATGGCCTCTGCACCAATCAGTGTCCTCCACTTGCTACCTGCATGCAGCATGCTGTGTAGTGCTTCCAATTACCACTGTCATGGCAACCAACTACTATAAATCCCTACATCATGTGGGCGTGGTCCCTTTACCTTTCCTTTAGGATGGGCATCCTTACTATGTGTGGGCATCAGTGTTACAGACAGCAGGTAGAAATACCTCTTACAGGAGAACCTGCAAACTCAGGCCAGCTACATATTTGTAGGAGGTTCCAGAACTACAGACAGAGTGTGAGTAGAGTTGTTGTATGCATTGTATAGCACTGGTGTTACAGGGTTTGTGTGTACATACTAATTTAACTTGGAATGCAGTCTGCCTGCATAACTCTCAACTGTGGGACTATCCTCTTGATGGCCAGAGGTGTGCCTATTATGTTTTGTCTCTCCACCACACAGGTCTTGTGTCAGATATATCACTGGCAGTGTGTGTGTGTCGAGTGCTATCAGTACATGGCTACATCCATTTCTGTTTCTAACTTCATATTCCTGACTAAGGGTATGTTGCAGACTATCCTGTAACACCAATAACTTGCTTAGTGTATGACAGCAGTTTTACACATATGGGCTTGTGTTCCAGCCTCTGTCCTCCACCTACATACCAGGCTTTGCACATATGACATGCTGTCAGGGGTTGTTCTGTAGTGGGCTGTGAGTATGTCATGCTGCCATTCCTGCCATCAATCCACTGCTATTGTGTCCCCCACACATACTGTGGGGTTGGGGCCATATATGTGTGGACTTCACCTACACAATACATGTGTGCCCTTATGCACTCCAGAGGGCAGTGTATGTAACAGTGGTATATGGCCCTGTATTATTGAGTCTAGGGGGGGATGCACCATAACTAACCTAGGCTGTTACAACATGTGTGGGTATCAGGGGTAAGCTGCCTTAAGGTATCTGGATGTACATTACCATACAATCCACCTTGGGTAAATGCAGGCCTACTGCCTCCTGCCATACAGACTGTTCTGTTTGTCAGTGTGATTGTAATAGTGTCAGTTATGCCTTGTTATGTAACAGTTACATCCCATTGTGTCAGCTGAGGTCTTTACCCCCTCGGGATTGTGTACAGAGTGTAGATAGAGGCTGCTGAACTATACATCTGCATTACTTACTGTTGATTGTTTGGTATCCTGTGGCTAGGGTTGCCACCTTTTCAAATGCCCAAAGTGGGACATGTTCTGTAGAAATGTCAGATTTTCCAGGACAAAACATACCTACAGCCGTGCATAGTTCAGAACTTTACTTTTTTGCACAAATAAAAGCTTATTCTAGTAACATTTGAATTGCTTATGCTACTTCACATAACATATAGAAGTTTCATTTATAAAATAATTGTTTTATGCAACTATTAAAGAAGACTTAGGAAATATTTTTGTCCTGAAATCTCAGGACATTTGCTACTTTTTGATTTTTTTCGCAGGACACAACTGCCTAAAGAGGGACTGTCCCTCGCAAAGTGGGACAGGTGGTAACCCTACCTGTGGCCCAGTCTGTCTTTACTATTGTACTACTTGAAGGCCTCGGACTGGACAGCAACATATGTCAACCTTTCCAGACTACTGTATTAGTATAACTGTTTCACAGTTGCATTACTCTGTTTATATGGATGTCAGTGTCTTAACAGCTATATGACATGGCATATACAACTGTAATAGTACACAAATAAAGCTTTCCCATGTATGCAAACCTGTGTGTGGTGTTATATCCTTTGACCTCTCTGTGGGTATATGTTGCAGGCAACGATTGTCATTTGTATGGGTGGCTCATACAGTGTCCAGTTGGTAAGGTGGTAACTGTAGGCATAGTGGCTGTTCCATATTGTGTGCACCTTCTACATATGTATCTTCCTAGACATATCTCTGCATGTGCATGTGTAGTTACATATATATATATATATATATATATATATATATATATATATATATATATATGTATATCTGTATCTGCATATATGTGTCTGTGTATATGTATCCTAGGGATGTTGATTGCTTCCAAATTGTACATTCCCTATGGGAGCCAGACTGTACTGGATGATATGTTAGTGATACCAGCCTGACATCATACTGGTGGGATGGAGTACTGCTAACATCTTGTACCCATGTCGTGTCAGGTCCTGGTTATGGGATCTGCAACAGTTGGTAGTGTATTGCAGGGCAGGAGTGTTTGGTTGTGGGGGGGAATACCTATCCGTACAAGACATATGTTGTTTGGGGCCTCTCAGCCCCATTAATAGTGCATGTGGACATATATGTTTTTATGTTCCCATTTTTATCTACAGATGTATGTCCGTATACACCTATATAGATATATATATGCTTACATATATAAAAAATTGCTGTATCTATATATATATATATATATATATATATATTTATATGAACATATGTGTGTATATATATATATATATATATATATATATATATATATATATATATATATATATATCTACATATATAGATATGTTATATTTATTTAGATATTAATACACACACACACACACACACACACACACACACACACACACACACACACACACACACACACACACACACACAAACACACACACACACAAACACACACACACACACACACACACATACATCTACATGTTGAAATACATTCCCTGTACTGTTGAATGACTGGGCTGGATGATATGTTTGTGAAAACTTCAGGACTATGTTTATCTGATATGGCTTAGTGGTAAATCACTTTGGCTATGGTGTGCAGTGTCCTGGGTTCGAGCCTTGCAGAGGCTGTTTAATTTGTTGCTGGGCAGGACAAGGGTGGTTGGATACAGAGTGATTAAGGCACTTTTAAGCAGTTGTAAGCGGGTTTGCGCGGGTTTGCGTGGAGGTAAGCAATACTAACTTCCAGTTACAGTTTCTTATACTCAGTTAGCTTTTCAATTGTTTAACCTGTATAGGCATTGCTTACCCCCACATAAATGCTTAAACCCGCTTACTGCTGCTTAAAAGTGCTTACTCCCGCTTACCCCCATGCTCATTTCTTTAAAAAAAAAGAAAAAAGGGTTGATAGGAAAATGGTGAAAAAGGGGCACAAAAAGAGAAAAACAGTAGGGAAAATAACTAGGGATGTGCAGGACGGGTGTAGGGAAGGTCCATAGCTGCCCATTTCTTCTGCAGCAACTGCTGTGCATATACACTGAATTTGGAGGTAGATTTGGACACTCAAACCCCTGAGAGAGGGATGAGGACAACAATAATATGTTGTGATGCCAATTAGACCAGATTACATGTGTCCAGTGGACATGTGTGTGAACTGGACAGCTATGTATGGGGTGAAAATTTTTTTTGGGAACAGATTACCCTTTTTTTTCAGGTGAGAGTGGGATGTTGGGGCGGGATAGTAGGTATATTTGGGGAGGTAATTTGGGTAGGTTAACAGACAAGACAAACAAGATGCATACAGCGGTGGTATATGACACATGTGGCGGGTAGACCCCTTGATGGGGAGGGGTGTTGGGAAATCGGAAGCCGATGAACCCCCTAGTGGAAACAGTGGGACTGAGGTCACAACCTATGGGCAGTCAACACTGGACCTTTACAGCCCCGAAGGGGGCTGTGCTGGGGGCTGAGTTGCAGAGCCAGGCCAACCCTCTAGTTACAACAAACAGCCCTCGAGCTTGTGTAGCAGATCTTCAACCTCCCTGCGGAGCTCACTACGCACCATGACCCAGACCTGGTGACGGGTGACAGGTTCCTGTCTGCGCCTGCTTCTGGGGGGGATGAGCCCCATCCCCTGAGGAAGTTCCACCCGAAGGTGGTGCAGAACCAATGGACGATGAGGTCCTGGGTTGGGCTCCAGATGTGTTGGTGCCCGGTGCCATGGCCAGCTGAGGTGGGACATATGGGTCTGCTGTGACCAGCCTTCCCAAACGTGCTATGGTGTTTAAATTTTATCATCATATTTGGGTTAGTAATAGTCAACAGATTCCAGGGTTAGGTATAACAGCATGCATAGATATTCCCATTAACCCAGACACCAGATACGGAACAGTTGCATAGCAAATGGAACACATGCATATATGGGACCACAGTGGTAATAACAACAGGACGCAAGTACATTGATGGCACCATGCCACCAATGTTGGAGTACTTCAATATAGCACATGCATGGAAACAGATTTAAATAATTGTCAACCAATAGGACATAATCGGAACAGTGAAGTCATTACATACCAGTTGTGGTGGGTATGTAGTTTATTGTTGGAGATATGGTGGCGAGGAGAGAAAGATGTCAATTAACAACTAGTATATTCCTGTAGTCCACATTACTTTCATAGTCAGTGCTGTTATCTGTACCTTACAGTTATTACTACACTACCCTACAGCCTTAGTTTGGACAGTGATATATATATGGTTGTCATCATCTTTATACATGAACTGGTTTTACCTGCAGTATACACTGCTTACCTGGTATACCTGTGTAGGAAATGTTAACACTAACTGTTTATACACATACTCCCAGATTCCAGGTTGATGTTGTGCACATAGCTGTCCATCTCTTTCTGCACAGACTCTGGCCATGTCTTGTCTACATGCAGGTGAATTGGGACATATCTAGACTATTGCTCTCTTCAACCTTTAGTGACTTACCACTCTTATACAGGCTTTCCTACACAGTTACACAAACAGGTCATCTAAAAGCCTAACATACATGTTTATAGATGCAAAATAAAGACTTGGATGCAGTTTCTTACTTTATGTAATAGTTTAAATCCATTGAATGAGTGAGTCTTTATAACAATTGATGTGAAGGACTTGTATAGTAGTATCCCCCATGACCAAGGTAAGGATTGGTTTGCCTTATATTTAAGTGAAATCATGGGTTTAAACCAGGATAAAATTAATACATATAGTAATCTGGTTGATTTAGTCCTGAATTATAGCTACATTTATTTTGAGGGACATTATTTTAGACAAATGGAAGGGGTGGCCATGGGGTTAGCCTGTGGCCCCCTTTTTGCAAATGTCATCATGGCATGGTGGGAAGAGATATTTTTGTATCTAAGTCCTTATTTTGCATATATAAACATGTATGTTAGGTTTTTGGATGACCTGTTTGTGATGTGGAAGGGCCCTGTAACAAAAATTCCAAAATGTACAGATTATATTAATAAATCAACGGATTTTCATAAGTTTACCTATACTGTGAGTTATGACAAAGTGGCATATTTAGATGTAATGATAGAAAGGAAAGAAAGTGGACAAGGTTTAAAATCTAAAATATATAGAAAACCAATACACTCAAATGCCTATTTATACTACTCCAGTAACCATCCTATACATGTGAAGAGGGGAGTAATGAAGGGGCAAATGGTTTGAGCTGCATGGATGGTCTCAGACCATACATATTTTATTGATGAGTGTGGATTTTTATCTAATATGTTTTATAATAGGGGATAATCCCAGGAGAATAGTAAACCAAATTCGCAATGAAGTAATTAGTAAGAGAGAACAAGGGTATTATATGCCATTATTAAAGGAATATAATGAAAATTTGGTAACTATTAACCTGGATTAAGAGACAGTTTCTATAGACATAAATACCCAGGTTATGGAAATTAATGGCAATAATGACAACAAAATGAATAATAATAGTAAACAATTGTTTTGTCCTTTTGTGGTGACTTATCACAGTAATAGTATGATTATAAGAGATATACTACAAAAGAATTGGAGTATAATAAAAATGGATGAACATTTAGTGAAAAAATTGGGAACTAGTCCAAATGTAGTATATAGGAGGGGCTTAAACTTTAAAAACATCTTGCAGAGACAAGTACAGGGTGTTAATGAAGGAAAGATGAGTCCCTGTGGGATGTGTAATCAATGCAAGTATGTCTTTAATGGATCAAGCTTTCAAATTATAAATAAAACCATCTATGTAAAAGGAAAATATAGTTGCTATACACAAGGGGTTGTATATATTGCTTTCTGTGTGAAATGCCCAAGGTTTTATGTGGGTAAAACAGAATGGAAATTGTCCCAGAGAATATATGAACACATGTACGATACTGCCCACCAAAAGGACACAAATGCATTGTATAAACATCTTAAAAAATACCCAACACATGTTTTTAAATTTTTGATTGTACATCGGGTTGTGAAGGATGCCAGAGGGGGACCCTGGAAGTTGAATTTGGAGAACAAAGAGACATGGTGGCAAATTTACCTGAATGCAAGTACCCCCCGGTATAAATGATATGATATTAATAATAGACTTTTAAAATTAAAAGTGTATGATAGTTAAGAAGAAAATGAATTATCAAGTAAAATTAGTGAATGTTTTAGAGGTTTTATAACTTTATGTATTAATATATGTTTAAGGAAAAGTTTTAATTATGTGATGTGAATGTCTATTGGCTGGTAATAACATGAAATTTTTTTAAGTAATATAAATAATGAACTGGTGTATTAGGAGGTTATCTGAAGAAGTTTAGTGATTCAACTAAATGAAAGTGCTAATATGACAGCTTGCTATAACAAGATTGGCAGGTTTGCTACAGGCGCCTCTAATAGGGACCATCACTGTCATTCCATCAAACAGCTCAAATGACTTGAGTTCCCCCATCTACTTCTTACTACACAGCTCTCCACAGCCCACAAACTGTACTACCTCCCTGACAAAACCCCCATACTACAAAATCTAATACAACCCTACACCACTACCCAAGTTTTAAGATCAACAAAGCAAAATCTCATTTTTATTTTATTTATTTAACATTTGTTGACCGGGAAAGTCCGACTACGTTCCACAGATCCTGTTTTCAGCAGAGGCCCGGGGAGAAATGCTCCAGATGCATGCCTTTAGAATGTGGGAGGAAACCGGAGTACCCGGAGGAAACCCACGTGAACGCAGGGAGAACATGCAAACTCCGCACAGAAGGCACCCCAGCCGAGAATTGAACCAGAGAACCTCTTGCTGTGAGGCGACAGCATTAACCGCTGCACCACTGCGCCGCTCATAAATGTCATCAAACATAAAAATGAAGCTGGTAAAACTCTCTTTGCCTCTACAATAGCAAAAACCTGGAATTCACTTCCAAATCACATAACTTCTACAAGCTCTGCCCCACAATTTAGGAAACTACTCAAAACCCACTGTTTTAGCAACTGGCTGTGCCCATGTGACTCCCCAGGCTAATCCACTATATTGCAGTCATACTAGGATACTGTCAAGGATGACTCAGTACTGCCTATCCTCTAGATTTTTTTTCTTTCCTAAAAATGCTTTATTTCAATGGTAGTAGCTTATATGTCGGTAACTAATTACTAAATACATTCCTATATGCTAGCTGTTTGCCTTAAAAACACAGCTATGTGATGTACATAAGCATGTTGAAGCAATGTTAGATATTATTTTATAAATGTCTATTAAGAATACAGGGCTGTTTCTTACAAATTTATCTGTTTAGCAATTGTTTTAAGTGGAGCTTTTCTCCCAGGGCCTCCGCTGAAAATGGACCTGTGTCCAGTCGGACTTTCCCGGTCATCAAATGTAAAATAAATAAAATAAAATAAAAATAAAAAAATAAAATAGTAAAATTGTTCTGAAGAAGATTTTGTGCCTTTATTCTACTGTCAGCCAATTTTTGGATTTGATCATTGGTCAGTATTGACGTTGGGTTTTTGTACTAAAAATAAGACAGTTCACATCTCAATTGCAAGTGCTATTTGGATTTTGTTGTCTGCCTTTTCACTGTTTCCTGTCTATGTGTCTCTCAGTTGTACTAAATGGCCTCTGGGGATTACACCAGTCATATACAGGCATTCCTACACATTCTATTTATGGTGCACAGTGTGGGTAACAGTACTATTACATGATTGCAAATCTATATTACCATATGATGCCAGAGTATACACATGCAGTCCAGCAGTTAGACCATTATTATCAGGCTATTATGCTTTTATTTACATACAAACTATATGAGACTCTTCCTGCTATATTCTCTGGTGTATGCAGTACTTGCCTTAAACAATAGAGGTTTTATACAGGCAATTAATTTACTAATACTTTTAGATTTATTTCCTATGACAGTACATGCAAGAGTATTACTGACCTGCCTTGCATTGCAACATCTCCAGGCAACTTCCGTGGGCCTCCTGGTTCACGACCCACTCACTTGCAGCTGTTGAGGACATAAGAGGAATATTTAGCCATACCTATCCATGAAATACATGAGCTGGCAATTATTACACATATAGTGGAGTGATACTTACACACAGCTAGGACAGCCCCTGCCATTCTAGCCTCTTGGATACACTGCTCCAAGAGATCCCCCTTATGCCGCTTCAGGTCAGCATAGTGATGCTTGACCTGCTCACCAGTTTGGGGTATGCCAGTGGCACTGATGAAGTCATGGGCGAGACAGTCCCAGGCTTCCGCCTTATATTGGGAACCCTGGTACTGGCCCTGCAGCAGTCTCTGCTCATGGTCTTTGACAAGGAGTCCTGCCAAGACTCTGGACTCCTGGAAGCACCAGGACTGCACCCAGAAGTGCACACCTTCTCCCCTTTCTGCCATTGTGCCTGCAAGGGGAAGCTACAACCAGTTATGAGATGTATTACCGCCTGTTGGGTTTAAGTAGGGATGATTTCCCGCACTTTTCCATGATTATCCAGTTTTGAAAAGGCTAGGCTATGGGCAAACCTGCTTACCTAAGGTTGGCATTGTTTAAAGGGGTATACCACTGGGCACATTGAGTTAGCTGGCCTAGACATTGCTTACACCTCCTAAGCTGGCCTGTGCAATGCTTAGCGTTACTTACATTAGACTTTGCATTATATTTTAATTTTGGCATTGATTTTTTATTCATTATATCTTATATATATGCCTGGTATCCATGATTCATGTGAATGTACACTGTATGGGGTCCTTGTGTTTTATTGGGGACTTCAACACTCTATTACTATTACACCTCACATCTGGGCTTACTGCTGTACTCCAGTTCACATATTTATGTTATGTAGTGGGTTATAGAACATATGACTGTATACTGACTCCTTTTACAGGTTCAATTTGATTTTACTATAGTGAGGACTTGTTTGGTGATACATCATTCATCTGTACTGCTGTGATGGCTTGGTGGTTAACTACTGTGATATAGGGTCCTGGGTTCAAGACCTGCAAGGCTGTTTAATTTGTTGCTGGGCAGAACAAGGGCCATTGGATACAGAGTGATTGAGGCACTTCTGAGCAGTTGTAAGCGGGTTTGCACGGGTTTGCGTGAGGGTAAGCAATGCTAACCTCCAGTTAAATATGCTTACAGAGAGTTAGCTTCAATATTGTTTAACCTGTATGCTCATTGCTTACCCATGCACAAATGGCCTTAAACTCACTTACTTACACTTGCTTACTAGTGCTTACTCCCGCTTACAATTGCACTGATTTAGTGATATCTAATGGTTCTTGGGAAGGTGGGGGATTTGGAAGCTGTATGGAGTTGTCATTCATTACACATTTTACCTTTCATTTGTATCCATGATTCCTGTGTACATATACTGTATGGGGCACATGCTTATCTGTAGACTTTGCAATGTTATGACACTGACACCTCACATGTGCATTTAATGCAGTACTCCAGTTCACAAATATATGTTATTTAGTAGGTTATGCAACTAAAATATTGGTCATAATGTGATTTGCCATGGAAAATGGAATGTGCTGCAGTGGGACTTGAACCAGGAATGCCTGCTTGTAAGGCGGATGCTCTGCCCACTACACTATTGCTATACTACTTTATTTGCATATATCTTCCTTGTTATCCTCTTCACTCATTTAAGTTGCATTAACTGTAGCTAAGCGATGAGCACACCCGCGCACATACGGTTAGCTTTATTCGGATTCATAATAAAAAAAACTAGGTTTGTTTATTTGATTTGTACTTACTATTGCTGTTATACATGTGGGGGAATGTTGCTGGGGATTTGCGGACACCTATGAGCGGTCTCACTCATTCCTTTGGCCTTTCTGCTGTTTTTCATTGCAGGGGAGTGTATATTCTGAAAGCTTTGCTCTCAGACACACCCCCTGCACTCTTACACGCTCTGCGTAAGATTAGGAGCTCAGGCAGCGTGCCCTCATTAATATGCATGGCATGCTGCCGTCCTGCTCCTAAATGGCCGCTTCTGTGCAGGACTAAGCTAGTCCTGCACGGAAGATTAGTAAATTCGGGGGTTCATTTTCTGTATCAATGTAAGGTGGCTTGCGGAGTACAAATTTTTTCTTGGATGCCATATCCCTGTATGAGATGAAACAGAACAAAAGACACATAATTACATGTATAATCCACAGACAGGATGGCTGAGAACTCAGTTATGTGTGAATGCATGCATCAGTAATGCACAAAACAATTTAAAAGTAAATGCTTCTTATGACTACACGTTAGGACAACCCCCCCCCCCAAAAACAAAAAAATATATATATATATATATATATATATATATATATATATATATTTCTAAATCAAATATCAGTAACTACCTAACAGTTCTGTAATGCAAATATCACAGGGTTAAGTGTGTAATAATTTGAAGGACAATAATAATTGAAATTGTAGCATTAGACACGTAAGACAAAACTATTATAAATGCCATCTGCATGGCTATGGAGGGCAGTCAGGTAGAAATCCACAAATGTAACACATTTTTTCTTTTAACTAACACAGGTAAGAATGCCAGACCTTCCTACAAAGTTATAACACACTTATTTGTAATAACTATGCGAACATCAATTAAACACAACCTAAAAATATAGGCCATGTAGCATTCTGTTGCATACCTTTTGTAATGTAGACATGGCTATGCCAAAAGAAAGGGATAAAAGAAAAACTATTAAGATAAAAAATGCTTTTCAGTAGTCAGTGCAATTCCCCTTTTTATGTTAAACTAAAAGCTTTATGTAAGAATACCAGCATACCTTGACAATATAGCAGTGCAGAAATTAAATAATTCTCCAAAATATTTTTTTATTTAGCAGTATTGAGTTCTCTGGATTCAAACAGTCTCCCCAGTATGATGCAAAGGCATTAGCAACACATTACCTTTGCATAGTGCAGAGACAGCCCTGCGAGAACTGGAAATGAGGTGTTAATTCATTAGCATTCCTGAACACAACAATCTGCGCTAAGTGTAGGAAATCTAAATGCAATGTTAGGACCTACATGATTACATACACGTGCCCTAACAATGCAAGAATGAGGAATAAACTGTTACCTGTTAATGGCTTGCAAGGGTTTATGGTTAGTCTGACTGCAGGAACAAACAAGGTTTCATAGTCACCTCTCTTTGATATACACTTACTGAGGATGTGTCAGGGAGAACAGACTTATCAAAAAGTCTGAAAGTACATTGACTGATTTAGGAGAGCAACATTCCTAACTTTCAAATGCTGGCTTTAGCAATCACAGCTATTGCCCCTTAGTAAGAAATGCTGTTCATGCTCAAGGAAGTATTTTAAGCATTGATACTGATAAATTATGAAAAGAAAAAAAAAACAGAAATATAATCGCTATGAAGAAAGCAGAAGTAAGGGAATGAGGCACCATAAAGAAAAACAGGAATTCACCTGCAATGTTTGCAGTCTTTGTTTAATATTGTGTGAGTACATGGGTACCTTAACTGTTGGCAACATCACAACCATCCAGATATTTACTGTCAGTTGATAAGGGACAATTTTCATAACTTGGTTCTGTTGCACTTTCAGTGTGACTTGATACAAATGTCACATTATCAGTACATCTAAACACTTTTTCTCCTTTCTAATATGTCTTTCTCTGTGACAAATATGGTAAAAACTCTTCAATGATTGTACTTCTACCCTTGTTTCAGTGTTTAAATCCATACAGGTTCCTAGCGTATGATAACAAAGTTAATTGAACATCTGAAATGTGCGTTTAACGTATTTCATCTCCATTTTTTCTTTTATAATTTGCACATCATTTCGCATTGTTTTCTGTTGACTGGAAGCAGTTAGTAGCAGTGAAATGTATTTTACTGCCCAAGGTAAAAACTGACAATTTTTATTTGGACAAAATAGCACAATGAAGAATGGCATTGTTCACATTTGTCAGCAGTCTGGATAGTAATGAATGAAGAAGTTTAAGTTTTCACACTTCTATCTCTGGAATAATGTGTAAATGTACTCAGCTTAGATTAACAGTACAGATGATGCAGTGTTCACAAACTGTTAACCGACCATTTTACTGAGTGAGTTATACTAAATACTGACACTCATTTTGATGTACGAATGTGTTGATGCGAGAAACTCAAGTAAGGTTAGTATTCACTAAAAGTAAGAGTTAAGTCCTTTAAAATTATGTCAATATTAATTGTGTGTGCTGTGTGAACAATGAAAGCATTTCTTTTGTTACCTGTGCATTTCTCCATTCCCATGACATTAGCTAAAGTCCTGATATTGTGAGACATACAAAATAGTATTGATGTGGGAAGGAGATGTGAGAAGGCTGAATGTATCAGTGTAATGCAGTAGTAGCTGTGCACATTGCTAGATATATTTTGTGATTCTTTTCACGTGCCTTTATGTTGTTATTCCTAAAAAGTTATTTAAATGTTTCTTGGCAGCATGAAATGAATTTTCACGGCTTACAGAAAAAAGTGAAAAATTTAGTTTAGACTGCCTTACATAATGCAAAACAGCCTGGCATCATTGCATGGCTGTCAGCACTCTGAACAGTACTCAGTGAAAAAATACATTTGTAAGATAACTGTCTCTGTGGCACAAGGTGTAAGTACAGTAAGCTTAAAGAAAAAGGAGAGACGATGTATAGTTTGAACACACTTACATCATTATTTTACAGAAGGTGGTCTGAATATATATTTAATCACATTTTGTGATACAACTATGGTGTTATTTAAAAAAAACAACTCTTGTCTCTATTGCTAACGACATGTGAGCTTTTCTCTGCCCATTTCACATTATTTGTCATTAACTACAAGTCTGATAATGTGTTCCACAAATTACATTTCTAAAGTTGCAATGACATGTGAGAAGGATGAATGTATCACTTGAATATACTTCTTGCTCTGGTCATTGCTACCATTGCTACATATACCCATTGATTGCATTTAATTTACTGTCATTTGTTTTCTGTTTCATATATTTTTCTAATTCCTTTTCCATTTACTCTGCACTCAGCAGTGCACAAACATGGTTCACTGCCTAAGGTAAAAGGGAAAAAATGTGGTTTAGGCTACCCTATGTACAACAAGTATGCTGGGCTTCATTATGCTGCCCTCCACAACATCAGTAGTACATACTACAGAGAATGTACCTGATAGATGTCCAGTGCTGTGGCACAAGATGTAACTGAAGTAAATTGAGAGAAATAAGACACATGAAGCATTATTCAAATATACTAAGTGGAGAAAATCCACATGTCATATACCTGTCTCTGTGGCACAAGGTAGAAGTGCATTAAGTTTAGATAAAAAAAATTCAGCTGCTTAAGAGTTCAAATCCAGCTAAAAGATACTTTTACAAAGGGTATATATTCCCATTTCTCACAATATTTTGATTGACTGTAAAAAATAAAAACAAATGGTCATGTTAAACATGTTTATTGCAAGCAATATATCAATAATGATTGCATAAGTAAAGTTTTCTATTTAGCGTATATCATTAATGCTTCACATATAACCTAGTGTCTGTCTAGTTCTTAAATATGACAATGATAACATTTAATTTAAAATTCACTTGAATATGTATGATGGGCATCATAGTTCTGTTATAATCATCATGACTCATTGCATATTCTACTTATGTGTTTAGGACAGGTATGTCTTGTGAAGTATGTATGTAACATACCCTGTGTTACTCATCTCATTCAACTGCATTCATCTGAAATCTATTTACAAACATAAATACTGACTTTTGCATAAAAAATGCATTCCCAGGGCTAATTAAAACCACACACATACAGACCTCTCTGAAGTGTATCTCCATTCATTCTGAAATTAGTATATCTCTAATGTCCATGCTTAAAAGATAGCTCTCCTGTGACAATGGCAGTTAATAAGCTAGCTTTCAATTTTTTGCATACTTTAACCCATGGGTTTGATTCCCAGTTGGTACACCAATATCTTTCTAAGTCCCAACATCAGAATATGTCACAATTTATCCTCTATCTTCTTCTAAACTGCAAGGATTAAAAGCCATGACATTTAGCATTCCATTGTTGAACAATGGAACCTGTGTCAATCGGTTGAGCATCACACATGGCAAAGCTCAATGCTATGTTTCACACCTTTACTGCTAAAGAACTGACATGCTTTCAATTGCACAAATGGAGTTGACAAGGCTATGCATGCCTGTGCACAGCCAGTTACCTGTGAGATCTGAATGAGGTGCCATTCCAGACATATTTTGACATGGCTGGCAAGGGAGAGAATGTGCTAAATTTAGAGCATAAAGGTGGAGCATTGAGTCCACTATATTTTTGGCACTCCTCATGAAGTGCTACAGCTGCTGAAGGGGGATTATACTAGGTCTTAGTTTAAGGGTGAGGCTTGGAATAGCTTAGCAAAGGCTGTCTCCAGTACGACTGGGATTCCACAAAGAGGGGAACAATGTTGCCACCATTATAGTGATCTTAAAGCGTACAAGCGGGACATCAAAGCTGATGAGAGGTTGGATCTAAGACTACAAACACCCCTTATTTGTGTAAGTATACTGACCCATCACCTGTCTATGGTACGGCATTCATGATCTAGCCAGCCAACCCAGGTAGTCATTATGCATTCATATACATTTCTTTTCTTTTTGTACTGTACACCTGTAGACAGAATAGCTACAAAATGTGAAGTGCACCAGGAGAGATTACCCAGTTCAGAGAGCCACAGGGTAAGTATGACTCAGGTCAGAAATTTCTTTTCAATCCCTCAGTCACTAGGATCTTGAGCAAATGTACCTCAACATTCATCTGAAGCATGCATGCCTTCTTCAATAACTCTTGCTTTTTGCATTAGACAATGAGAACACCAGCTTAACCATGTTCAATCTCCCATACCTCACACTTTAAAAATGAACTAAAAGCTTATTTTCTCAATTCCAGAACCTGCCCTTGCCATGACCCTACCTAGTCTTCCTTCCCTTTATGTACCCTCAAAAGGACCATACTTAGTACCTGATTACACCTCTCTCTCCAATACTATACATTTGCACAATTTTATACAAACAAAAAATGTTTATTGCTGACCTATTGAATTATATCAGTGTAAAATTGTTACTTAGCTTCTTTTTAATGCAACTTTAACTTTATGCATGTAACCCAACATATGTGAATAGTTTTGCTATAACTGCTATTATATCAATATTGTTTAAAATTGTATTTATTTTAAAATGTATTACTGGAGCTTTTCTCCTTGGGTCTCCACTGAAAATGGGTCACAAGCCCAGTTGGACAAACCCGGTTAACAAATGTCAATAAATAAATAAATAATAAATAAATGTGTGAGTTCAGTACCCAGATGCAGCAATTACTTTTACGACTGGATAAATATTTATAAAATATTAACTGCAATAATATGCCAGGAAAAATCCTGTTATGGTAACTGCAATTATTACATTTGAATGCATATTTCGTATTTATCATAGGGAAATAAAGGCTGCTCTTTGTTATATCATATCAGTGAGATTTATTTATTACACATTAATAACTTTCTATCATATATGGATGTGGCAAAGGTGTACAATAGTAAATTATCATAACTGTGCCCAACAAAGTTTATTGAAAAAATACAATACTGTGACATGCCATGAATTTAATTATCTTTTTTCTCCCTCCGCCCTTTCTCTTTATTTTTTATTTTTATTTTCATTTTTTGGGATAGGGTATAGTTTATTAACAAACTGCTGTTTGCATACCTTGCTGCTTAAAAATAAATTACCAGCAGCCCAGAGAGGTAGACCGACACACTGCGGCTTGGCCCACCATACCTCCACAGATGACAGCACAGACACCCAGCACATTGAGTTCACAACCTGTTAGTTTTCCTCCACAACCCCTGCTCTACTTGCTCCAACTGCTTTAGGTAGCTCTGCCCTGGCTGCTGGTTCAGTGCTAAGCTCTGGGAGCAGTATCAATGGAGGGGGCAGTTTTTTCACTGACAGGAGCTGACAGGGCTGGTGGAGGATATCATGGAGATGGGCCTTGGTGCACGTATTTACAGGGCTGAAAAGGTCCTGTGTCACATTGAAAAGACAATGCCACATCTGGCATTAACCCAGGGAGACAGTAATGACAGTTATGAGGGTGAGTACTTGATTCTCACTGTTCTCAGACATTTCAGTATAATACTCTCCCTGTACCAAAAGACCACAGAGTAAGAAATGAAGCAGTACAGCTACAAGTTCAGATAGTTTTATTCCCTCTACAATGAGAGATATACTAATTTCAGAATGAATGGAGATACAAACATGATATATAACAGTCAGTTCATTCATTCATTAATTAACCAGTTAAAATGAAAAAAGGTTCATAGGTTCATAGGTTCATAGGTTCATACTAGGCTATCTGCCCTAGGGCATTTATAAGCCTAGCCAGAATGTGTTTGGCTTTCGCCACCCATTTTAAATTTATTTTGCTATGCCCTTTTTCGAGGTTAGTATACTGTGCCTCTGTCTAACAGTGACACAGAAGTGATACCTGGGGTAAACCTACTATATCCCATCCACTCATCAAGATTCCTCTTGAAGAGAGTCAATGAGGGACTCTGCCTAACCTGGACTGGGATTTTATTCCAGAGTGAAGGGAGCCTCAGGGTTATGAATCTGTCCCTCCAGCATGTCCTATTTATTTCAGTGCTGAGGTTCAAGTCTCTCGAGCGCGTAGCTCGATGGGATTTGGATTTTCTGAGGTGCAGCATGTCCATTAATTCCGGGTTGGACATGGCTTTATACATCAGGCACAGATCGCCTCTGAGCAGGCAGTATGCCACTGAGTAGAGCTGGAGTTTCTTTAACCGGGCAGCATATGGCATCTGTTTGAGCCCTTTGATCCTCTTGGTGAGGTACTTTTGGGGTCTTTCCAGTTGCTGCAGGTGTCTGGTAAGCATTGTACTCAATTATGGGCCTGATGAGGGATGAGTAAAGAGGCACGATGACCTCCCCTGATCTAGATGTGAATCCCTTCATGATTAGGTGGGCTATATAAAATGTTTTTCTAACCACTTTGGCCACATGGTTGTCAAATGAGAGATTGCTATCAACTTGGGTTCCCAGGTCCCTAATTACTTCTTCCATACTTAATGGATTACCACCTATGTGGTAATTTGTGGGCACTTTGTTTTTGCCAAAGGGGATGACTATACACTTTTTGGCATTTAGCTTGAAGCCATGGCTCTGGCACCAGTTGTCTGTTTCTATGAGGCCCTTTTGTAGGATGCTTGTGTCGGCTGGAGAGTCTATTATGGCGCCCAGTTCGCAGTCATCTGCGAACTTGGTCAGCCACAGTCCTTCCATGTTGGCCTGTACCTCTGAGAAATATATACCGAACAAGAGAGGTCCCAGGACTGAGCCTTGTGGGACGCCACTTGTAACTGATTTGGAGTCTGACATGGCTCCAGCAATTCTAACCATGTGGGTTCTGTCCATGAGCCAGTTTGCAACCCATCTAGTGACATAGGGGTTTATATTTAAGCTGGTGAGCTTATCTATAATGCCAGAGTGGGGTATTGTATCGAAGGCTTTTGCAAGGTCTAGGTAGGCTGTGTGGACCACCTTCCCCTCGTCAATGGCCTTGGTGACTGTTTCAAAGAAATCGACCAGGATTAAGAGGCAGGATCTGCCCTTAACAAAGCTGAATTGGGTAGGATCCAGTGTCTGTAGGTCCCCAATATCTTTAGAACAACAAAAAATGCTAAAGGCCAAACGACCAAACCAAGAAGATCAAACTTCAGGTAAGGAAAAAACAATCCAAAGGTAGTAGCTTGTAGTAAAGATGCCAAAAAACGTTTCAAAAAATGAGAGCTTTAATAAAGTCCATGAAAACAAGAGCTTTCGCTCGGCTAAATACCGAGCTTTCTCAAGTTAAAGTAAGACTGCTAGTAACAACTTTAAATAGTCCTTTACCCAGTCACATGATTAATTAACCACAATTTTAAAATCAATTAGCCACAAAATTAAAAGCAAATTTGACAAAAAACAAAGCTACAAAGATGTAGCAAGAAAATAAGAAGAATGCATATAAATAATCAGTGTGAGACACATGTCAAGAATGATAAATAAACAACACCTATAACTTTAGATGTTCAAAAAAGGCTAAAATGCTTATTAACACAGTGGAAGCAAACATGGGTAATTGAACAAAAAAATACTTGTGATGACACAGTAATAAAATTAAATACATCTTGATGCAAATGATGTAGATCTTGTGAAAAACAGAAACAGTAAGTGAGCCATACACAATTATTAATATTTAGAAGTATACAAAAAAATGAAAAGCAATAAAAATAATAAATATAATAAAAAGCCCTATAGATGTGCCTTTCTATTTTTAAGAACACTACTGATATTAATGCTCTCATTCAAGCCCGGGGGTCTACTTGCATCCAATTTTAGTTGCCAGAGGAGCTCCCTGTATTCTAAATGGGTCTCCCAGTCTCCACCCCTGGCATCAGGAAGTACTTGCTCTAAAACTAAAAATCTAAATTCAAAATTGTGACATGTAAGAGAGTGTTTGTACAGTGCATTTGACTCTTTCTGTTTGTAAATGTCGTAAAAATGTTCATAAATTCATTTTCTGAGGGGCCTCTCAGTTTTACCTATGTAAAAACTGGTGCAGGTGACACAAAGCCCTAAGTAAACCACTCCTTTACTCCCACAATTTGTATAACTCTTGGGACTAAAGAAAAAATTCCTTGAAGGAATGTATAAACTGGGAGTATTGAGAATGACACTACATTGTTTGCAGGCACCACATCTGAAGGTGCCTGTTCTTGAAACCTGCGTACTCAATTTAGAAATGTGATTCCCCTTGAATATTTCCTTAAGGTTGGTATCTCTTTTTCTAGTGAATTTGGGATGCACTGGTATTGTATTCTTTAATTCATCGTGAAGTGTAAGAACTGGCCAATGCCCGTGTATCACTTCTTCGAGATCCGAAGAGTTGAGACAGTGAGTGTAAATGAAACTACCATGAGTGTCAAGTAACTTGTTGTTAGTG
Source organism: Protopterus annectens (assembly GCF_019279795.1). Taxonomy (NCBI): domain Eukaryota; kingdom Metazoa; phylum Chordata; order Ceratodontiformes; family Protopteridae; genus Protopterus; species Protopterus annectens. The sequence goes on along the minus strand of NC_056730.1, from coordinate 834,215,729 downwards.
GTGTGATGAGAGGTTACACCTTTACCCAAAAGGGGTGGATAGCTGGTTTCTCTACTATCAATGACCAGTTGTGCTAAGCATTCAACAGTGAAGGAGGGTACCCTCTTTCCTAGAACAAGGACTTTAAAAAATTAATCTCTTCTGTAAAGTCAAATAAGGTGCTAGACATTCTAGAGGCTCTGATGAACTGCCCCTTAACAATACCCTTTTTTTGATATAAGGGATGCCCACTCTGGAAGTGTAAATATGAATTAGAAAAAGTGGGTTTTCTATATAGCTTAGATTGAGATTAATGGTTAACTTGATCTTTATATATAGTTACATCAAGGTAATGAAGTTCGTAATCACTGATGGTGTGAGTGAAGGTCAAAAAGTGAGTAGTTGAATTAAGATAATTAAAGAAATCCAAAAATTGATTTTTGGTGCCCCCCCCCAAAATGCAAATATCATCTAGGTACCTTTTGTAGTGTATCAAGTGTTGTACCCAAGTAGTGGAGAAGATAAACCTATGCTCCCATCTATGCAAAACTATGTTGGCATGAAAAGATGCACATGGGGCACCCATAGCTACTCCTTTTTTCTGTTTGTATACTTCACCATTAAAGAATATGAAATTGTTCTCTAAGATTATTTCCATAAATTCCACCAATAGATTAATTACACTATTACTCAGGTCTGTTTCGGTAGTTACTACCTCATTAAACCATTCTAAACCGACAGAGTGAGGGATACTAGGAAATAAATCAACAATGTCAATAGTAATCAAGAGTAATCAAAAGTTATCAAAAGTAATCAAAAGTTATCAAAAGTAATCAAAAGTTATCAAAAGTAATCAAAAGAAGTTCTGGTTGGTAAAATGAAGGATCTGTTCCTTCAAGGAAGTCCCATGAGTCCTTGCACACGTACTTTAATGATGTACCAAATTGTTTAGTTACATGATCAATACATTTCCCTAGAGGTTCAGTAATGCCTCCAGCTCCAGAAACAATAGGCCGAAACGTCAGTGGGTCAAGCCCTTTGTGAATTTTGGGAATTCCAAAAATCACCGGGATTTTTGGCTTGTTAACATGTAGATAGTTGAATATTTTTTTGTTGATGGCCCCTTGTAGTAAGTGGTCGGTTAACATAAAGTTGATTTTAGAGTAAGCAATGTTAACCTCATTTCTGGAGACTATCTCATACTGATTAGGATCCTGTAACATACTATAAATGTGGTTATCGTAATCAGAATTATACATCAAAACCACCCCACCCCCCTTGTCAGGTTTCATGACGCTAATATTCTCTTTTTTGAGATAGTTGATGAGTTTAGATCCTTGTTGGTCTAAATTAGAAGAAAGAGTTTTGTTTTCTTGAGACTGTAAAATTCTAAGGTCTCTTTCAACAAGTTCTTCAAAGAACTTAATAGAAGGATGTATGGGGGGGTTGAATGTGCTGGTTCTAGTAAGTCCGTTGTTAACATGGGGTTGTCCTTTAAAGTACAGTGCCAAATTTAAACTTCTTATAAAAAGTTTTAGATCAATCAAGGTTTTAGCAATATTAAAGGGGCGTAGCGGTACAAACTGAAAACCTTGTGTGAATAAGTCAAAAGCATCGTGTTTGATTTCCATGTCTGTATAGTTAAAAATAGTGAAATTATCCTTCTTAATTGTTGTATAAGTATTTTCTAATTGAATGGATAGATTGTGTTCAATGTTAATGCTGGCCCCTAGGTCAGATTGACTTATTTGTGTCCCTTGCTCCATTCCTGTGGGATTTGTTTCAGTCCCCTCACCCCCGTCCTCCCGGGGGGTTGCTGAAAATCCTGGAAGGAATTTTTCCTTCCTTTCTCAGCCAATCTTTCACTCCTACATAATGGTACAGCGTATGTTGTAGTATTGTTGTCAAAGATGCTACCCTGATTATTCTTATTTGTATTGGAACCAGCATTCAACTTATTGTCCCACCGTGTCTTGCCAGGAAGTGGATATACCACTCCTTCATGATATTCAATAAGATCACGTTCTAATTTACGGATTTTACGATTGAGAATTTTTACACAAAACTGGTCAACCTCATCAAACACCTTTTCATAGTTATACTTGACAGTTTGAAAATTACTATCATTCACTAATGAATTATTTAATACATTCACTTCATTCAAAAGAATATCGGCTTTCGCCTCATATTCAACAACCATAGCATTCAAAATCTCGATTCCAGCCCTATCAAAAATATCACATAGCTTCTTGTAGTAAGAAGTTCCCATTTGTACATTGTTTGGGAACTTGAAACAACGTAAACCCTTCGGTACATGTTGCACAGTCACACACTCTTTCAAATAATTAATTTCCAGCTGATTGCTCTTGTAAGCATACAGTTTATCCTTTAGTTCATTAAAATTAAACTCAATATTATTAGTGTTGTTAGCGTTCACAGTACCTTGGTTGAAAACAAACTGTTGATCTGCCCAAGCATTAAGATTGAATTCCTTAGGTTGTCTTTCATGCATGTTGTTAAAAACGGAAGACGAACCCTCAGCATGCTCAGAGTTAGAAGCTCTGGCAACCATTGTGTTTAACGGAAGTGAAATGTTTGAACCGATGGTACCTCCTCGTACTGGAGCCGGTGGAGACTTCCTCTTTGCCTACAAAACTTGTAGTTGGTTTCCAGACAATGTAACATTGTGAACGTCGTTGCTTTTCAAAATATTTGTTAATTGCGTGAGCAGTGAGAGGACCTGGTTGAATTCTGTCCGAGTTACAGGACCGTCTCCACAGTCATCTCTCAGTAGCTGGGGAGTGTCAGCAAAGTTAGTGGATTCAATTTCCTCAGCCATGAAAAGTAGCACAAATTACAGAACAACAAAAAATGCCAAAGGCCAAATGACCAAACCAAGAAGATCAAACTTCAGGCAAGGAAAAAACAATCCAAAGGTAGTAGCTTGTAGTAAAGATGCCAAAAAAACGTTTCAAAAAATGAGAGCTTTAATAAAGTCCATGAAAACAAGCGCTTTCGCTCGGCTAAATACCGAGCTTTCTCAAGTTAAAATAAGACTGCTAGTAACAACTTTAAATAGTCCTTTACCCAGTCACATGATTAATTAACCACAATTTTAAAATCAATTAGCCATAAATTAAAAGCAAATTTGACAAAAAACAAAGCTACAAAGATGTAGCAAGAAAATAAGAATGCATATAAATAATCAGTGTGAGACACGTCAAGAATGATAAATAAACAACACCTATAACTAATTGTGGCTAATTGATTTTAAAATTGTGGTTAATTAATCATGTGACTGGGTAAAGGACTATTTAAAGTTGTTACTAGCAGTCTTATTTTAACTTGAGAAAGCTCGGTATTTAGCCAAGCGAAAGCGCTTGTTTTCATGGACTTTATTAAAGCTCTCATTTTTTGAAACGTTTTTTGGCATCTTTACTACAAGCTACTACCTTTGGATTGTTTTTTCCTTGCCTGAAGTTTGATCCTCAATATCTTTATTTATGAGGTCCATGATGATCCTTTCCATAGCTTTGCAGACCAAGCTAGTCAAGCTTATGGGGCGATAGTTTCCAGGATCCGTTGAGGCACCACCTTTGTGGAGAGGGACCACTGTTGCTGTATGCCACTCTTTGGGTACATATCCTGTAGTAAGGCTGAGATTGAACAGTAGTTTTATGTTTGGGTTTAGTTCTTCTTGGAGTTCATGTAGGATGCAGCCCGGGACACCATCTGGTCCCATTGATGCTGTGTTTTTTGCTTTGGAGAGGGCGGCTCTTACCTGAGCATCTGAGATGTCAGGGGGCAGCACTCTGCTGGGATAGATATTTGCCCTTTTGGTGGGGAAGGGGGGGAGAAGTTTGCGCTGAACCTGTCAGCTAGGATGTTGGCAGTGTCTGTGGGTTCGGTGTATTTTTTGTCATTTTGGACTAATTCTGAGCATATCTGGGAATTCCCACCCAGGTTCCTAACATAAGTAAAGAAAGCCTTGTAATTATCCTTAGTGTCCTGTGCAATTTTTCTCTCGAAGCTGGCCTTAGACAATTTTATGAGTGCCCATAGTTTTTTGCTAATACTGATCAGAGATGCCTTCCCTTTTTGGAATTTTGCTCTATTATGTAGTAGCTTCCTCTTTCTATTGCATAGTTTGTTTACGGCTGGGGTCCACCAGACAGGACACCTAACTTTGGAGGATTGGGTCTTGGTTTTATTTGGGATTGCATGATCCATGCATTCCTGAAGGTGTGCATAGAATGCATTTATAAAGGATTCTGTGGTCTGGGCTGTATTTTCCACAGGCCCGGGGGCTTTGAAGGATTCCACCTCAGTTTTGAGGAGTGTGAAATTTGCTTTAGAGAAGTTTTTCACTGTGGTTTTCTGGTAGGGGCTGGGGTCGGGATGTGAATATCTAGTGAGATTAGTTTATGGTCTGATCTTACCAGTGAGGGATACACTTCTGGTCTGGAGCATAGAGTCCCCATGTTGGTGATGATCAGGTCCAGTATGTTTTCCCCTCTTGTGGGAGTGGCAACAAGTTGTTCCATAGCATTTGAGTTTATAAATTCTAGGAATCTTTGGGCTAGGGTGTTGGAGCTAGAGTAATGCTCCCAGTCTATGTTAGGGTAGTTGAAGTCGCCCAATATAATGGTGTTTGGAGAGACCTTCATATTTTCCAGTGTTCTCAGGAAGGCTGAGTGGGGTTCCTGGGTTTGGGAGGGTGGTCTGTAGCAGGCTATAAACTGGAAGGCAGTTTTACCCACTGTTAGTTGCACATGGATAGTATCTGATGCTTCATGCTGTGCCACCAACCTGGAGGTGTGGGTATCTTTGACGAATATTGATACTCCCCCTCCTTTTGTGGTTTGGTCCAAGTTTTGGGGCCGAAAAACATGGTATGACGTATAACCTGGTAGTGCTGGGGTGCTCTCGGGAGCCTTGAACCAGGTTTCTGTTACTGCAAAGATATCGATGTTCTCCATGCTAAGGAGAGTTTTGAGTGCGTGCATCTTGAGGCTTGTGACTTTCCCTTGTTCTAGATTCTACTTGCTTTGTTCTCTCATGTTTTATGTATTCTCTTCATGTATTTTTATTGTCTTTTTAGTTATTGTTAAACTGTCTTACATATTTCTTCTATAGAACCATTTCAGATGAGCATATTGGAGATGAGATTGCCGTTAGTGAAGGGCTGCTTAGATCACAGTTTATTTACCATCTATGAGGTACTGAGGTTATGAATGGCTGTGATTTCAAAATGAGTGCCATCTGACTAAAATCTTCAATTACATGCCTTTTCTGATGGCTTTGCCAGTGTTGCAATATGTGAAGAGACTTAATATGTGCTGGTCTTCATACATGCACACACACACACACACACACACACACGCACACACACACACACACACACACACACACACACACACACACACACACACACACACACACACACACAGACACACACACACACATATCTATATCTATATCTATATATCTGTATAGATATCTATATCTATATATCTATATCTGTATTGATATCTATATCTATATTTATATCTATATTTATATGTATGTATATGAACTAAAAGAGTGACCTCACAGGAATTTAATGAGCATCATCAGATTCTTACTTCATAGCACTGTATAACTTGGATAAAAGTTATAATAGTGAGGCTATGTTTTTGTGGCTGTACTCATACGTGAACATTCATGATCATCCTAAGAATACTATTAAGGCAGGTGATATGTATTCCATTTTTAAGAGGGTTGAGGGTTAGGTCTTTAGAGACACCATCCAGACCTAAAGGACACTCTTTATGCAGAAGATATTATCATATCATAATTCATACTCAGGACTATAATCCAGTCACTATAAGTAAGTAAACTATTGCAAAAGAATACCATTCTGAATAAAACCATTCAATCATTCATTCATTCATTCATTCATTCATTCATTCATTCATTCATTCATTCACTACTCATTTACCTGCTACATCTAGATGAGTATAACAGTTAGCAGAGCCTATCTCTTCAATGAATTGGTAGAAGAAAGCGAGTGTCTTATCCTGAAATAAGTTCTAGAAACTCAGAGGCTGTACATGCATATTCATATAGCATGCACATTGCAGGCAACATGGAATGACACATCCTGGAGAGGAAACTGGAGCACCCAGAGAGATCCTACAGGAAGAAAGGGAGGAACTGCAGTCTATTGCACAGAAGGTATACCAGCTAAGAACTTGAAGTGGAGACCCAAGTTCTGAGAGGCAGCAATGTGAACTGCTGTGGCACTTATGTAAGCCAAAACAGCTGTAGCAGAACTACAAAATGGCTACACACTTTACTGCCTGACTCTGCTTTTTAGTCAGCATAGTATTAAATGGCAACTCTTTTTACCTCACTTTGAGGCCATAGAAAATTATATATATATATATATATATATATATATATATATATATTTTTTTTTTTTTTACTTGGGCATGTGGACAGACTGTCTTCTGTTTAAGTCATATAAGAACAATATAAACAAAATAATTGAACTAAACTGTCTTATCATGTGTCTCTGTTTCTTTCACCGAGGACATGCAGCCTTGTTTAACAAGGTTTTGAAGTCATGGTTACAAATGAAGTTTACCACCTGATGGATTACTCCTGAGTACAAATACCTGGAAATTACAACCTCACACATGTCTGAAAGAGTGTCCTCCATGTGGATAACTTTTGATAGATTACTATCTAGCCTGTCTAACTACATATAACTGTGAGATGCAATCAGCAGTGGGCAGTTTCACCAAATTGTTGGGATAATAAATAATGATTTCCATGTAATCACTAGACTGAAAACAGTTTTTCATATGTATTATTGTATGAGGAAACACTGGAAAGACTGCACTCTAATGGTTGCAAGGCACACTAAGTGTGCAGTGCAGTGACTTACTTTAAAGAGACTTGTTTAGAGTATGCCAGTTAGAATAATTTTCTTTCCTCCATTCACGGTGGCTGTTCTTGTTTTGTTCTGATATGAGTTTGGAGATAATTACTTAAATGTGAGGGTGGGGAATGCTACTTACAGGGATAGTGCGGGTCTTTGCCCCTAGAGTACAATGATATTTTAGGTTTTTGGGGAAATTACATGTCAGCTGAAGTCTCACCATTTAAAATTACCATTCTTTTGTTTCATACTTTACTTAATTTTTTATTTTACAGACTCATGCTATTAAATCTTGTAACTTAAAACAAACTGCATATACCACTTTGCAAGCAACCTTTTACAGAATGGTCATGCAGGAATACATAAATGATTTATTTTTTTATTTCCTTCATGGAATCTGTCCAGTGGCTTTCCTACCAGGCTGTGCCTCATCGGCTCATACATTTCTCCAGGAACTAGGTTTAGACATCCACAAATGAGACAGGAGTCCTGAGTTCTATTCATTTCTGTTCTGGAGCCTGATCAACCAATTCATTCCCCTGGAGGCATGAGTCAGTCATTGGGGACAATTGCAAATTTTACTTGTACTATTACATTTTCAATACCTCCCAGCCCTTCCTCATTAGTGTCCATTATATCCATGATAGCTGAAAGGGAAGGGAGTCATGAGACCCTTTTTATCAACACAATCTTTGCATAGCCAGTTATACCAGTGATCATCTACTCACCAGCAGGCATCACTAATGTGGTATTTTGGGTCTCCTCCCTCCTGTCAGGATGGACAAGCTGGTTTTGGCTGCTCCAATCTGTCTCCCCTCACCTGCCACCCCCCCCCAGCATTTGTAATTCATAAATTATTCTAACTGCATTGCCCCAGGTCGAGGCCATGACTAAAATGCATATTATAAAATAAAAACAAAAGTAAGTTATAAGGGACTTCAAATGGATAGCAAACAAAATCACAAGACCTGAACAGCACACTTGTGTTACACCTAAATATTTCACCTGATTCCAGTATTTCTAATTTATACTCCTTTATTATATGACACTGCTGTTGCTTTTTAATGTTGCACTACCTGCCTATACATTTATGATTATATGAGCATCAAAGGGACTAGGCAGCCTAGAAAAAAAACGTAGACCTACCACAATGTGAAATACAGCTTTTATCTTTTTCATGTCAGATAAAATGGCATAAGCAATGGGTACACTAATACAGATAACAGAGATTATTTGGACAATTACTTCTTATCAGACAACTTGTAGGTTTCAGAAACTGATACTCTTGGCTAATGTTACTTTTCTGAACAAACAAGGTGCAGACTTCAAAAATTGATAGCCTTGAATATGGTTACTTTTTGTTTGCAACTGATAAAACATGAAGATTATTTTGCATAGTTTCCCCATAAAAGAAAAGTGGGAAGTTGTAAGAAGTCCCTGTGAGGACCATATTAGTTTAATGACGCAGCTGAAATTCCAGAATGACATTATTTATTTCTGCTATGGTAGGGCCAGGGTTTGAAGAATAATGTTAAAGGTAAACAGACATTATGTTTTTTAACTTTCTGTACAAAGAAAGAGTCATGAGACTGCAGTTATTTTCTTCAAAGCTGCCAGTATAGCATACCACACTTTCTTGTCTCTTTTCATTTTTAGTTGCGGACTCCCTGTTTGCACATTTGACATTTTCTTTTCTTTTCTTTTCTTCCATCTCCACATGTCTTTTGTAAATATCCTTAGTTCAGTGTGATGGCAGCATTCTTTAGTTTTGGACAGGATACTGTATAACATTATAGGATCATAGGAGGTTACCTAGCTAATGGCTTTAGAGCCTTTTTCAGCCTAGCCATCCATGCCCCAGTTTTCCCAATTATCAATTCCTATGGTCCAGAATGGCGTTGGTATATGCCTGTGACTTAGGGCATCTACAAACTGCCCCTGTCCATGAGGGCCACAGGTGACAAGCCAGATGGGGTGAGTTTGCAATTTCCCATTCATTGGTCCAAAGTGCACTTGAACTTGCTTAGTGAAGAGTTCTCTTTCGCATGAATAGGGAGTCTGTTTTAGAGAAAGGATAATCTCTTGAGACACATACCTATTTCTCCAATGTATTTTGTTTATGTCACAGACAAGATTAAGATCTTTAGACTGGGTAACTCTAGTGCTGTTTGTATTGTGAATGTGTAGCAGATCCATCAGAGCTGGATAGGAGAATGCCTTTTAGGTTAGGCATAGATCGTCCCTTAGTTCTCTGTAGGAGGCCGAGTACAGGGACAGGGTTTTGAGGCAGTCCACACAAGACATATCATTTACACCCTGTATTCTTTAAGTGAGTTGTCTCTGTGGCTGCTGAAGTTATTGCAAATGCCTGGTCAGGTACTTGCTGAAGGGTGCATTTTACTCGATCATTGGTCTAATGAGGGCTAATTATGATGGGTAAATCCGAAGGCATGGATTGCAGAGGCTTCATGATAAGGAGGGGTGGGGTTAAATATTTAAAACAACTATCTGACCATTTTATTTCTACTGTCTTTTAAGAAAGTGTCTTTATTCTGAGACTCACATTAACAGTATTTGATTATGTGGTCTACTCCAAACTGGATTATGTATTTGCAACATACAATACTGACCTGGAATCTGCAGGAAATTCAGACTACTGTGAAGTCCATACTGCTTTAGTATTGCATATGAGATCTACATTGATAAGCCCTTGGAGTTCTACATTTTCACTTATCATCATCATAATCATTTTCTAAATAACTGAGCAGGATAGACCACACTTCTCTATTCACAGCAGCAGTCTCCAGTTCATCCTGTAGGTGTACTGTAACCCACCTAACATGTCCTGAGTCTGCACTAGCACTTCCTTCAAGAAGGTATCTTCTCAAGGTGTATAAACTGACTCAACTGACTCCTCTTAGTGCGGAGGAGCAGTGCCTTAGTTAAGATCCTCCTGGATTGCTGAGTTCATCAATCCATCATGGAAAGTGAGCCCAACTACTCAGTGAAGGAATCTTTTTTCTGCTGTTTGCATTTCCAGTCCTATAATTTTGGACAGTGCCCAGAGCCCATGAGTGTAGGTGAGAATGGAAGCACAGACCAGCCAGTAAACTAAATACTTCATTCTATTACTGCGCTATTACTTCACAGCCATAGTTGTGCACAGTGTTTATAGTACTACTGCTGCTATGGCAATCTGCTAGTCAATATACCATTCCCTTCTAGCATTACTTATGTGTATGACCCCAGAAACTCCAACTTTCACCAATATTTGTAAACACAAAGTATTTGGAAGCAGGATATGTGTGTGTGTGTGTGTGTGTGTGTGTGTGTGTGTGTGTGTGTGTGTGTGTGTGTGTGTGTGTGTGTGTGTGTGTGTGTGGAGAGGTACAGAGAATAATGTTCATGCCAAGAGGTAAAACCACACAACATAAAAATTGTTCTATAACCCAGCCCAAGAAAGTATGCATGTCTTATATCAGGCTATTTATGTGCATCTGTGTTTGTGTGTGTGTGCGTCTGTCTATGTGTATCTCTGCATGTGCTTGTGTGTGTATGTCTACCTATGTGAAAATGTGTGTGTGTGTGTGTGTGTGTGTGTGTGTGTGTGTGTGTGTGTGTGTGTGTGTGCGCGTGTGCGCGCATATGTATGACAATGGTGGCAGAATGGTAGGATAGTACACAGTGCAGATACAAATATAAATTTTGACAAATGCAGTTTTGTTCAGCTCAGAGAACTCTGAATTTAAAGAAATGCATAATATGCACATGCTCTAATATCGTGTGAGTATTAACAGATAATTTTGTTTTTAATTTCTTACCTTCGCTGTCTATTCAGCATTGTTTCATATATTTTACACCTCATAACCGCTGTATTTCAACAGCTGAGGGAAATGAAAGTGTAAGCCAAGGGAAAAAACATAGAGAGGTGATGTGACATTCATGTGTGGTGCTGTCGTGCTTTAATCTCTCTTGTAACCAATTAAAAAGTAAAACAGCCTTTGTTTTTGCAAATGCTTTAACAATCCTTAATTATTTTTCCTTAGATTAGTAGAATACAGTGAAGACCTGCAGCAAATAATGTTAACAATGGTTATGCTTCCCCACTCCTTGTTTTGTTGTGCCTGATAGCACTATACTGCATATGTTAAGTATATAATGAAGATATAAATAGTAAAACGAATGGTGTATGTTTTTTTCCATTTCCTTTCTTTCTTTGCCAGATATAATATGCTGCCAGCCAGCTTTAATGGAGTATACTCAGAAATATTTTTTTTCTCTTCATTGATAACTTTCTACTTGTCTCACTGTCTGTAGTAACACTTTATAAGTTTAGATGACCAAATATTATATTTTAAATAAGTTGTATTATATATGACACAGGGCACTGAACAGCATGCCTACTTTAATGCGTCTCTGTTTTAATGAAATTACTTCGAATTTGTTCTGTGTCCTTATATCCTGTATGACTACAGCACTGTTGCAGAAGCAGGAAGTTCCTGTGCTTACTATGCATGATTGACAAATACTTTATTACTTTTTTATCTTAAACCCACTGTAAACTTATTTTGTTTCATAAAAAAATGAAGTCAGGGCATTATTATGACACACAATTAACTAAAGGTTATCCATTCACTTAAAACTGATTGTCAAGTCAGTATGTTACTGATAACAGTGAAAGAAATGTGTGGTGAATCATGTCCGCCACACCTGTGTATGCTTGGACTTGACATACTTTAGCTGTGAGCATTTTAATAAAAAATGTTGTGATGCATAAAATGCTCATGATTCTTCAGACAAATCTATACTTTGTGCATTAAATCCTCATGCTGACTACCCCGCTCACCCATCATGACCATTTCTAGCAATTATATGCTTTCACTCACAATCATTACTGTTCTTACTTAAATTTACTTTTCATATAACTAATCACTTCATCTTTTTTTCTATCACAGATTACCATACCTGAATTTAAAACCTTGGAAGGACTGAACCTCGTGGCTTACATAAAATACTGCACTTGGTGCTCAAATGTGGCTGCAAATAGCAATTTTCCTGCATTGCAATATTTACTTTTAACACCAAACGTTAAGTTTATTTGTTGTTTTTGTATCTGTGCCTTATTGTACTATCTGCAACAACACCACTACTATGCAGACTTTTCAAAACACTATTGCATGACTTTTCTATACAATGTATAAACTTTTACAACATGTCTTTATTCACTAGACTATGTATACACTTATAAAATGCTGACTTTCTCTACGCTATTCACTAGACTATGTTTACACTATACACTGTTTATATTCAGCTATGCTTATTGCAAAGTTTAATACTTAACATGCATAATTTAACCTCAAACTGCACAATGTTTGTAATATGATGGACACGTGGCTATACAGGTGAAATGTTCCAAAGTACAGCTATTCCTTCTCCCGTTCTCTTAAAGGCATGCTTTAAAATAAGCATAACAAATACATATTGAAAGTCAGCTGTACCCAAGTGGTTTGTTTACCTGACTATGCTATAGTGGTGTGTACAGACATTGAAAAAGAATATCTAGAAAGTGTTTTAACAAAACTTTACAGATGCTAATTTAATGATTGATACATAATAAATGCATCCAACATTTTGTGACACTCTCCTGCAATAAAAAGAGTGGCCAGGTGTATCCAGTGTCACAAAGGGCCTGTCTTTATGAACACTGAAGTTAAAGGTAAATAGAAACACCTGTCATCCTTTAGACTATGCCACCCAATGGCCAAATTGCTGGAGATAGTTTTCTTTAGTAAGTTATTCAAACATGCCTATATCATAATCTTAATTTTTTTTCTGCATATATAGCTGAGACATGATGGAAATTCACCTTATGCAAGAGTTCTAACTAACTATAAAATACAAAGCACAAGGCAGTTATAATTCAAATAGGTGAGTCAGTGGCTATTAAACAAACAGAACTGATCATTGTGATGAATAAAGAAGAAAACTCTAGTTTTTCAGACATCCATTACATCTTGTGTCAACTGTGAATCTGATGTTGGACCAAATATAATCAAAATGGTTTGGAAATTTATGGAGATTGTACAATCTCTGCCACTAAATGTGTTGGAGAAATTTAATAGAACACCCTCATGTCACTAAATCCAGCAATACAGCTAGTGACAGTCTGTTCTCAACTATTTCACCAACGCATGGAGCACCAAACCTCTCTCTCTCTAAAACAGAACAACATCTCATACATTTTAATCAGAAGCTAAAGTCACACCTGCAGAATCTCTGGCTCTGCCCCTACACTAACACTGGATAAGTACCCCTATACTTAACTGTAATTCTGCACTTCTTCCTACATTTCAGCTACTTCCCTCTCCTCTCTTTCTCACAACCATTTTTCTTTATACTCTCATCCACTTGCCATAACTGACTACTATCCTCCCTCTTTAACACTCACTTCACCCTTCTTACATTCACCTGTAGAATCGTCTTTTCCTGTCCATCTCCTGCTTCTTCATACTTTCAATCACTTCTAGTCCTTCTTCTTTTTCTATTCATGTTTAGTCTATTACACCAGCTGCTGAGTAGCACAAAAATAAAATAAAATAAAAGCATTGAAGGATGCTGCTTTTCTGTACCTTTATGTCTTTTTGATGCCTTTATTATGATGCTGCTTATTGAAGTATACAGTGCTAGTGGTCCACTGAAATTTATGTTTTTATATATAAAATGCCACTGTCCACTGAAATGTTTGTCTGTATATATAAAATGCTACTGGTCCACTGAAATTTATGTCTGTATATATACAATGTTACTGGTCCATTGATATTTATGTCTGTATATATACAACGCTACTGGTCCACTGAAATTTATGTTTTCATATATAAAATGCCACTGTCCACTGAAATGTTTGTCTGTATATTTAAAATGCTACTGGTCCACTGAAATTTATGTCTGTATATATACAATGCTACTGGTCCATTGAAATTTATGTCTGTATATATACAATGCTACTGGTCCACTGAAATTTATGTCTGTATATATACAATGCTACTGGTCCACTGAAATTTATGTCTGTATATATACAATGCTACTGGTCCAGTGAAATTTGTCTGTATATATAAAATGCTACTGGTTCACTGAAATTTATGTCTGTATATATACAATGCTACTGGTCCACTGAAATTTATGTCTGTATATATACAATGCTACTGGTCCACTGAAATTAATGTCTGTATATATACAATGCTACTGGACCACTGAAATTTATGTTTGTATATATACAATGCTACTGGTCCACTGAAAATTATGTCTTTATATATATATATATATATATATATATATATATATATATGGATCTACTTCACAATGCCGAAATTTCAGAATGCCAACAACCGTATGGCCGACACCATATGACCGACATCCGAAATCTTGACATTGTAAGTAGACCATGTAAAAGGAAAATAACATTTCCTTTCAACTGCTAGCAGGGGGGTTATGCCCCCTGCACCCCCCGTGGGTGGCTCCACCCCCCGGTAACTTTAATATACCAAGTACGAGATCGCACTACAGTGCAGGAATGGAAATATTTCCATTCCGCAGTATAGTGAGATGCTGGTTCCACATTGTCAGCATTCCGAATGTCGATCATATGGTGTTGGCCATATGGTTGTCGGCATTCTGGAGCATCGGCAATGTAAGGTAGACCAATATATATATATATATATATATATATATATATATATATATATATATATACATATATATATATATATATATATATATATATATATATATATATATATATATATATATATATATATATATATATATATACATATATATACATATATATATATATATATATATATATATATATATATATATATATATATATATATACAATGCTACTGATCTACTCAGATTTGACTGTATATTGAATTATGCTTATCATCTTCCTTTCCAATAGTCTGTATCTGTGCCTTATTGTATTATCTGCAATGACTCTATTACTATACAGTCTTTTCAAAATACTATTGGATGACTTTTGTATACCAGTTCATGCCTTTATTTACTAGACCATGTATACACTAGTAACATGATGTTTTTCCCCCACATTATGTATAAATCTTACATATATCATTTGGGTCTTTTCTCCTTGGGCTTCTGCTAAAAAGGGGACTCTGTGCACAGTTGGACTTTCCTAGTCAGCAAATACAATCAATCAATCAAGAAAATCTGCCACTTCACTTCAGGAAGATCACAGTGAAATGTAAATTGTCACATTTTTCTTTTATCACAGTCTTACTTTGCAAAGCTGGCATTTTACACAGAAAGTATGTTCCAGGGTTATTGCATATGGTACTTTAAATATCTTTGACTGGCAAAAGAATTTTGGATCACTACACGGCACAATTACAGCAACATAAGTAGTTACTGTTTTTTATTTACCCTCATTCAACAGGCTTGTATCACTAGAATGGTTGCCTTCTCAACATGTGCAATGCAATTTAGATAAGTAACCTGGAAAAAATGTGTTACAAGTATGGAATCTGTGCCATTCAAAAATAATTGAATAAATGCTGAAATGCCAATACTGTTGAATACACAACTCATAACAGATGCATTAACCACTGGTTATAATTAGAAGTAAAACTATATTTGCTTGAGTTGAATGCAGTCTTTACTTGCATTGTCCTTCTCTTCAGGAAGTATATTCAGTTTTTAACAGTGAGACAGTTTTTCCCTATTTCAAGAATAGGTAATGTGTGTGTGTGTGTGTGTGTGTGTGTGTGTGTGTGTGTGTGTGTGTGTGTGTGTGTGTGTGTGTGTGTGAGTGCATATAATGCTCTGCTACCCTCCTCTGATAAGCCACCTTTCTAATATGTGCTAAATACAGAATGCTGCATATGAGCAATGTGTTTTCCTTTAGAGTTTCATATACCGATAGGTGATAGATTACAGGAAATATTTTACTTAGCATGTGAATTGCATAAATGAAATCTAAGATGCTTGTGAAAATTATTACAACAGCTATATAAATAAAAATATTAATCCTTGCTTGTAGATTCTAGCATCACATGCTTCCATTTCTGTAGTAATATTTTCTGTTATTTTAGAAATTCTTATGCTGGGCTTTAGTGTAACAAACCGGCATTAAGTTCTAAATTCCTGAAAAAATAGCATACCTCTATGACATTTTATCAGTCAGTACATTCTTACTATAAAATGCTTAATACCTTACTTTGCCATTATAACAAATTAGTGCTGTTTCTGAAAACTTACAAAAATAATAGGGTCATCAATTACCAAAGAATTTTAAATAACTTCACATGTTCAAAAGTGATCATAGCCTTCTGCTTCAAATCTTTTTGAAGAAGGTATTGACATCCTTCAATGCCTATGCATGCGTGCGTGCGTGTGTGTGTGTGTGTGTGTGTGTGTGTGTGCGTGTGTGATATATATGCGTGAGCATGCGTGTGTTGTGGGACATAACATGCCACAGGGTATTATATATTTAGATTTACTGAAACTTTTTATTATGCATAGCATTTAAAGTTAATTCACAGACTTGACATTTTTAACATGTTCAGAATTACTGCAGTGATTAATTTTATAAAATCAACAAGCTGTAAGAGAAATACAACAGATTAATTATACAGCCTTATAGATACTATCCCCATTGCACTATTCTGGACTCTTTCCTAATAACGTGTTTTATCTCTGTACATACGACCTTTCAAACACAATTTGAAAAATGGTTAAAATACAAGCATTAGGGACACAGTGATCGGTTGCAACAATGTCTCAAGATCACAGTTGACTTGGATTTATATTTTATTGTTTACAAACTTGAAGAGCCCCAGAAGGACTATCATTGTCTGTAGTGAGAGAAAAGAATCTGATTTTAAAATTAAGGTTCTACGTGAAGAGCAAGAGGAACATGATTTACAACCTAAGAAGAAGGTTGACTGTGGGATGTTTTCCCTGAAGTCTAGTCTGCACATACATATATACACAGGAGAAAGATTTAGTGAAAGGGTCTACATTAAGAACTGCTCAACACTACTGCCTGCTTCTGAAAAAAATTAATCAGCTGCTCATTTGTAACCTAACTACTAATGTTTTGTCCTGCTGCACAGCCAAAATGTTTTTGTAAGAGTATACATTAAACAACATTTGAGAGAAACTATCGTGTTCTCTAAAAAATGTCAGGGTAGCTTCCTAAAAAATATTGAACATGCTTAAACTCTAGAACCTCCTGAATTTTCCAGCTGCATGACATTATAAAGATTTTTCTCTGAAGAACACAGTAACATTTTACATCTCTTTGTATATAGAATGTTTTAAAGAATTCCAGGACTGGGACAACCTTGTACTTGACAGCACATGTATGACATTCCACTTGCTACTTGAAGCACAGCAACTCTCAACTGTCCCTGACTTTGTAGAATAGTCCTGATTTTTGGTCTGCTCCTTTGAGGATTGTAGTCAATAAATAATGACAGATATTTTAGTTTCAAACTTGATATCCTTTAGAAAGTGTACATAAATGCAAAATATGGTATTCTAGTAACTTTCTTAGCATATATGACCTATATTTAAAATCTGTCTCTGATATTTGAGCCTTTGCCTCTCATTACTGTTTGGAATTGTTCCTGATTGTTGTGCTAAGAGGTCGAGAAGTAAGACATAAAGACAGCATATTGATAAAAATAGTATAATCCATTCTGCTTTGAAGTCTGCTGGTCATTGTAGCAACACATTCTTGTAATTTCTTGACAGTGTTAAGTGAAAAAAAAATCATATGGGTTTCCCATTTCCACCAAAAGGGGGCACTCTTCATCTTTAACACAGCATAAAGAAACATTTTTGTACATAATGCATGACAACCATCAGCAAAATTCATATACAGCTGGACATGCTGGTCCTTCTTATCTTTAAAAAAGGTGCACAGGTACAGCTATCACACTTTATAATTTAATGAACTATAGCAAAAGAAATGAATATGCAGTATTCATTCCAACTAATCCCTGGCCCTGCGATTAAACTCACATTCCTAGGGTGACATTTGAATTTTACACTAATATGAACACTGTATCTGCTGCAAATTAATGAGTCTCTGAATAGCACAGTGCATTTGTCATTTGAATTTATGCTAATACAGTGAGGTCTCCTGGTGATGCTGACGGTCCTCAGCAGCTGTTCAGGCTCCAGAATGTGCAGACACTTTCTCTCTACTTATCACTTTTTCTTGCCTTGGACTTTCTGGCTTGTCACTGGAGTAGCAACTGCATTGCCAGTTATTGATAGCCCTGCTAATTATCTCTGACTTCACACTGCAGGCCTGACCACCTTCCAAAACACTAAGCAGAAGTAATGGATCATCTCTGAGAGAATTTCTTTCCTCACAAGGTGACAGTCTCAGACCACAAGGTCAATAAGAGTTCAGGCAGCATGAGTGGTAGTTACAAAGAATGTTGACATGGCAACAGATAACCCTTTCTCAAATAAATTTCAGTGAACATAACTCACACTAATATGCCAGCTCGTAGGACAAGGTTGTACTTCTATGACCTAATCTAGACCTGGCTGACACCACTCATGGACTTCAATTGTTTTTCAGAGCAAAAATGACTGATCTGTGTAATAAATGTTTAGTATTTATTATAAGGGATAAAGGATTACTGTGCGTGCAAAGAAAAATGAGTTAACGACCCGTTCAGGAATTAAGGAAAGAATGCAGTGAACAATAAAAAAGGGTAAATGACTGGGAGCCTGGTATAAGACATGGATAATATCTTGGGCTGGGTTAGGGAACAGGTTTTATGTTTTGTGGGTTTACTTCTAGTCGTGAACCTTATTCTCCCAACCTACATATGTGTGTGTGTGTGTGTGTGTGTGTGTGTGTGTGTGTGTGTGTGTGTGTGTGTGAGTGTGTGTGTGTGTGTGTGTGTGTGTGTGTGTGTGTGTGTGTGTGTGTGTGTGTGTGTGTGTGTGTGTGTGTGTGTATGTGTGTGAGAGAGCATATATACTGGCTGTGGAGTAGGTATATATAACTTTCAGGGTATGCGGCCCTTGACCCATATGTGAAGTCAGGGGAGGGCTTGCCTCTACAAAAAAAAATTGTTTTGAGATGTTTCATTTTGTTACATCTTAACATCAGGTTTTGAGGTTGCGTAACTGAGCATTTGCAGCAAAAGTACTGATCTACTGAGGTTTCATAAGAAGATATACACATAGACATAGACACACACACACGCGCGCGCGCGTGTGTGTGTGTGTGTGTGTGTGTGTGTGTGTGTGTGTGTGTGTGTGTCTGTGCGTGTGTACATTTAATTGTGTGTGTGTGTGTGTGTGTATATATATATATATATATATATATATATATATATATATATATATATATACAATTATAATCCGCGGTGGTGGTGCTGTGGTAGCGTTGTCGCCTCACAGTAAGACGCTGTCCGGTTCGACTTTCAGCTAGAGCGTCTTCTGTGTGGAGACTGCATGAATGGGCGTTCCTTCGTTGAAGGTTGTGCGTCAGGGCTGACAACTCGGTATGTAAAAATCAACTGCCAATCATTAGCGGACCGAAGTTCCGCTGTGGCGACCCCTAACCGGGAAAAGCCGGAAGACACAACAACATATATATATATATATATATATATATATAATTATATAATATGTATATGTGTGTGTATAAACACACATATTCAGTGGATATAAAAAGTGTTCACACCCCTGCTAAAGTACCAGGTCTTTGTGATTTAAAAAATGAGACCACAATAAATCATTTCAAAGCTTTTCCCACCTTTAATGTGACCTATAACCTGTACAATTCAATTGAAAAACAAACAAATCTGTTAGGGGAAAAAATATAAAAAATAAAAAATGTACAATAAGCTGGTCGCATAAGTGTGCACACCCTTCAGCTAATACTTTGTCGAAGCATCTTTTGATTTAATTACAACATTCAGTCTTCTTGGGTAGGAGTCTATCAGCATGGCACATCTTGACTTGACAATATTTGCCCATTCTTCCTTGCAAAAGTGCTCCAAATCTGTTAGATTGTGAGAACATCTGTTGTGCACATCCCTCTTCAGGTCACCCCACAGGTTTTCTATTGGATTTAGGTCTGGGCTCTGGCTGGGCCATTCCAATACTTTAATTTTCTTCTGGTACAGCCATTCTTTTGTTGATTTGGATGTATGCTTGGGGTCATTGTCGTGATGAAAGGTGAAATTCCTCATCATTTTCATCTTTCTAGCAGACGCCTGAAAATTTTGGGCCAAAATTGACTGGTATTTGGAACTGTTCATAATTCCCTCCACCTTGACTAAAGCTCCAGTTCCAGATGAAGAAAAGCAACCCCAAAGCATGATACTGCCACCACCATGCTTCACCGTGAGGATGGTGTGCTTTTGGTGATGCTAAGTGTTGTTTTTGCGCCAAACCGTTTGGAATTGTGGCCAAAATGTTCAACCTTGGTCTCATCAGACCATAACATATTTTCCCACATGCTTTTGGGAGTCTTGATGTATTGTTTTGCAAATTTTAGCCAGGCTTGGATGTTTTTCTGTGTAAAAAAAGGCTTCCGTCTTTCAACCCTACCCCATAGTCCAGACATATGGAGAATACGGGAGATTGTTGAAACATATAGTACACAACCAGTACTTGCCAGAAATTCCTGCAGCTCCTTCAGTGCTGCTGTAGATCTCTTGGCAGGCTCCCTGACCAGTTTTTGTCTTGTCTTTTCATCAATTTTGGAGAGATGTCCAGTTCTTTGCAATGTCACTGTCGTTCCATATTTTCTCCACTTTTTGATGACTGTCTTCAGTGTTCCATGGCATAACCAATGTTGTAGAAATTTTTTTGTACCCTTCTCCTGACTGATACCTTTCAACAATGAGATCCTTTTGATGCATTGTAAGCTCTCTGCGAACCATGGCCTTTGCTGTAGCAGGCAACTGAGTAAATGTCAAGAAAATCCTACTAGGACAGCTGAACTTTATTTGGAGTTAATCAGAGTATCTTTAATTGATGGCAGGTGTGTACCCAAGAAGACTGAATGTTGTAATTAAATCAAAAGGTGCTTCAACAAAGTACTAGTTTAAGGGTGTGCACACTTATGCAACCAGCTTATTGTACATTTTTTATTTTTTTATATTTTTCCCCTAACAGATTTGTTTTTCAATTGAAATGTACAGGTTATAGGTCACGTTAAAGGTGGGGAAAGTTTTGAAATGATTTATTGTGGTCTCATTTTTTTATATCACAAATCCTGGTATTTTAGCATGGAGGTGTACACTTTTTATATCCACTGTATAACAGAGTGAACAGAGCACACAGCCAAACCAATTAGTAAAAAAATTACAAAAAAACTAGCCAAGCTAGAGTTTTCACTGTGTGATTCCTTAATTGGCCTGAATTTGTCCAGTAACAGACATAAAAAGAAAAAGTCATGGACATTCAGAACTGCCATAAAGCTGAAACGCCTGATGTCCTTAAGGGGCCATTTGCATATATCCCATTATCCTCTTTTACAAGAGGTTATAAGGAATCACACAGTGAAAACTCTAGCATGGCTAGGATTTTCTTGTAATATTTTACACTCATACACACATACATATATATATATATATATATATATATATATATATATATATATATATATATATATATACACATACACACACTCATGGACATGTGGATGCGTATGTGTGCATGCAGTTAATTACCTGATTTACTTGACTCAAAGATTAGGTACAATTACATAGCATATGCTATGTGAAAGCAGCCTTATTCAATATGCAGCTGTTGCATGAAGAGTTTTGCACAGCTCTATTTTGTAGTTTCTCTGGTTCGTATTTCCAGTACCAGAGTCCGATACTTTGGTGCACATCACAAGTACAGCAGCTGCAAAGGCCAGACCCTATAATATTTTAGATTGATTGTGCTTTACAAATGCAAACATCTTTGTTGCATTATGCGTAGATACTTAAAATGACAACATATCCATTAGGTCACATGCTACTGGTCTGTTATGCAGTGTGCAGCCTTCAAATTCTAGAAACGTTATTGAGCCTCTCCTAGATGTTGGGCCACCTCAAAAGTTAAGCATGCGTTCCTCTGTATAGAAGGTGACCAACCCCCTCACCCAAAGCATGCACTATTATTATTTGGCTAGGTACATCAGTAGTGTGTTTGTAACTTGCAATTAAAATAATGAATAGGTATTGATTATTACTGAATTTAGCCTGAGATGCATAAAATTAATACTGAACAGATACCTTTTAGATACACATTTTCAGGTTTGCTTGGACCCTATTGAAGGAGGTTAAGGATGCACTTGGGTGGCTGCCCTCACTATTTCAGAATCACTGTTTTAAATCAATGCAATAAAGTTGTATAAAAGACTTACCCCAGGATTCACGAAGCCTCCGTGTAAGAGTTATAACTCTTACACGGAGGCTGCAGTTAAACGGAGTGATGTCAGCATGCTCTGCATATTCATGAGAGCATGCTGAATCACACCTAAGTCTAACACGGTCCGTGTAAGACAGTAGGGGGCGTGTCCGTAGGCTGAGCCCTGCAAGCGGACACGCCCCCAGAAGTCTAAAAGTGCCCAAAGTAGACACCCACAACAGAGTCCACGGAAATGTGAATAAACACAACACAACACATGCCCCTACAGACCATAAACATATAAAAGAAATATAAATGAACATGTCATATTTTTTTTAAATTGTAAAGATGTTTAACTGTGAGTGCGCTCGTTTATTGGCGTGCTGCCGTAGCGCAGCTACAGTTAGCAGTCAATGGGAAAGCATATAAGAACTAAATATGCAAAATAAGCCAGGAAGCAATAGCGTTGCGGTAGAGATGCCGGCTGCAGAGCAGGCATTCATGGTTCGAGCCCCCACAACACAAATTTTTTTTTTTGCAAAATAAGCAGGAAACAAGCCCCTGACACATATGTACACATAAAACCAGAATATATGTAAAATGCAATGAAATATCCCATTTATATTGAATAAATGTGAGCTAAGAAATGAATATAAACTGCCAGATGTGCCCATAGCTGAGCTACAGTACAACAGAGTGAGTGTATGTGCCCGTAGATAAGCATTGGTCCAACTGGTGCAAACTGAGTGCCCGTAGCTGAGCAGTGGTTTACCATGCTAAATATATGTGCTCCTAACTGAACTGAGCGGAATATGCGTGCCGATAGCCAAATGAGGCTTAAACCAGCTTACCCCGTTTGTGCGGAGCTGTGCACCATGCAAACAAGCTAACCGACGGGCAACGGTGAGCAAGCCGTATCAAAACTGCCTTTACACAGACACACCCCTCAACATGTCTAGACAGTCATGAAAAATAAAAAGCAGTGGCCAGGTTCGAACCCAGGATACTATACACCATAGTCAAGGTACAGAACCACTAAGCCATGACAGCCGTACCTAGAAATGCAATAATAGCTCATATATAGGAATGAATACAAACTACAGCATGACAATGCAGGTTTACTGAAGTTGATACAATTCCAAACTGGCCAATCACAGATATGTGCGAGAAAAACGGACTATATAAGCCCCATAGGCGGGAATACACAGCATAAACGATTGTAGAACAGACCTGCAGGCAGAATGTCAGGTGTAGGTGAGGGTAGTCTTTCGAGCGCAGAGGTGGGGTGTTGAGGAGTCCAGGTACATGGCCTGGCTCCTAGTCCACAACCATGAGGCCCAACTCATGCAGGGCCAGGTCCTCTGGGGAGCGTACAGGGCTGAGGCGTGGGACCAGTTGGCTCATGAACTCACCAGTGCCACAGGAATTCCAAGGACAGGTGAGCAGGTCCGTCACCACCATGCGGACCTGAAGAGACGCAAGCAGGACCAACTGAACCTTTGGATCCAGGAGGCCCGGCAATCACCCAACGCCCCACCACTGAGTAAGTAACAATTAGTTATGTATGTAGAAAGTTAAACTACCTGAAATTATGGAGATGTGTATTCCAATATTACTTCATTTATATTACAGCTGCAGGTGTCCGTTCTGCGAACCGCAGAGCCTATGCCGATAGGCTGGTGCGGTTGCGCCACCAGGCAGGTCAGTAATCCACTACTAGTAACTGTAAAGATATATAAATGTATGACAGTCAGCAAAAGAGTGCAGTGTAGCCAGGAAGGAATTAAATCTGCAAGTAACAGTGTGAAAGTGTATGCAAGTATTGCCTGATTACAACAGTTCCCAGCCTGTAAGTGTAAACTAAACATGACACTGTCCAACATATATTTTTGAGTAAAACTGCCCTGCCTGTAAGAAAATAGTACACAACCTGCAGCAGCATGTAAAGTATAGCTGCAGAAGAGGATGAAATCACATGTGTGAAATATATCCCTGTGGAAATACTGAAACATGACAGAAGTGAGACTGCTGGAAAGAACTGTAATAACTGTTGTTAAAACATGTCAATAAAGCCTAGAAGTACCAGTCTGAATAGTAACATGAAAGCAAGTGAGAGAGTGTGAGAAAGTGTCAGGAATACAGCAATACAGTAGTTATAACCCCTGAATAAACTATACTGCAGTTAGGACAGAATTAAATGCATGTGAGACTCAGAACCAAACAGCAAAATCTGTTCAAAGTGTTGCTGCATGTGGAATGTGTACACCGACATCTGGATATGTTTCTCCCAGTCTGAAATACGCAGATAGGATGATTGTCTGATATACCAAACATCCACACTTGTCCACAAGTATATAAAGCGCAGGTAACAGGATGATATCTGAACAAAGCTCGATATGAATGTGTATGAACAGCAATAAAATGTAGATTGATGTTGCAGTAACAGTTCCATCTGCAAGGTTAAGTAGTTAACATATAGGACACTGTAGTTAGAACAGTAGTGTGTATATAACTGTAGCTATTAGAAATGTACAGCATATGTATTTGTATTCGAAGGTGTTAATATTACTTTATTTACCCCACCCTCTAACCACCTATAACCCATTCCACGTGAAAATGGTACGTGCAATCACAATTACCACCCCTGGACGTCTGTCCTGTTGGGTCATATATATTTGCATGTCTGTTGATGCATCCGCCCTGTTCATACATCCACACCTGATGGCCTGTTGCCATCAATCAACCCTGCATGTTGTTGGACTGTGTATTACTGTTCAAATTATGCATGTGTTATGCACGCTGTTCAATGGTGTGAATATCTGGGTGTTTGGTTAATGGGAATACTAATGCATGCTGTTACAACTAATTGTGAATGGTATTAAATGTCACTAACCCAAACTGTCATGACATAATGCAAAACATAGAACGACAGGAAGGCGGGTTCCAGCGGACCCACCTCTCCTACCTCAGCTGGTGAGTGCACTTGGCACTAGTGCCGAGTCCGGACCCTCCTCCGGTGGCCCTGTGCCACCTGCGGGTGGAAGCGCTGCAGGATGGGGCTCGCCCCTCTGCAAGTGTGGCGGAGGAGATCCACCACTCACCCTCCGTAGCGTCCGGACTGTGGTGCGTGGGAGATTCGGGACTCTGTCCTCGAGGCCCCACGCCAGCTCGAGGCACGGGTGGCACAACCAACGGGCATGCCCGTTGCCCGCCTACACAGCCCCAGCACAGCCCTGTCCTGGGCAGTGAAGGAACAGTGGCAACTGCCTATGGGTGGGGATATCAGTTCCACTGTTGCCATCTGTGGGCTCATGGGCTCTGGATATCCAAACCTCCGTCCCGTCAATTGTGTAACCCCCACACATGTCATACACCGCCCCTGTATCGTCTTGTTTGTCTTGTCTGTTAACCTACCCAACCTACCTCCCCAGCTGTACCGACTACCTTCACCTGACATACCACTCTCACCTGAAAAAAAAAAAAAAAAAAAAAAAAAGGGCACTCTGTACCCACAAAAAAATTACGCCCCATACATAGCTGCCCATTTCGCACACATGTCTACTGGACATGGAACCTATCAATTCCAATTGGCTGTACAACAAGTATCATTGTTGTCCTGACACCTCTCTCAGGGGTGGAAGGTTTCAAATGTCACACCAAATTACATACATATGCACAGCTGTTGCTGCTGAAGAAATGGGCAGCTATGGGCCTTACCTACATCCCTCCTGCACATCCCAAGCTTGTTTCCCTACTGTTTTACCCTCTTTGTGACCCCTTTTTCACCACTTTCCTGTCTCCCCATTTTCCCCCCTTTTTCCTTTTCCGCTGGGGTGCGCGAGTAAAGGGCATGGCGGGTTTTGGCGGGTGCCCTTTGTTGCCACCGGAGCAACCCCCGCCGGGCATAAAAGGCTGGGGCAAAACCGGGGGAAAAAAAACCCCTGGTTCCCCCTGCTTAAAAAATCCTTTGTAAAAAATTTTTGTTTGACAAGGGCCCCCCTTGTACTCGGGTTTTTTTTTTTTTTTTTTTTGAAAAATAAAATCCCCGTGAATCCCCAAAACCCAAATGAAAAAAAAAAAGGGGCATCTTCCCCACTACCCCAAAAAAAGGCTTTTCCAAGTAAATTACAGGGAAATAAAAAGTAAAAAAATAATTTTTGACCCCAGAATTTAAATAACAAAAACAAATATAAGTTTGCAAAAAAAGGGGGAAGCATGGGCACCAACACCCCAAACCCAACTTAACAAAGGATTTTAACCCTGCCCCCCACTTTCAAAAAAACTGGAAAAGAATAAAATTTTTTTCACAAAACCCCGGGAAATTAAAATAAAACCCAAAAAAGAACTTTCAAGTAAAGGGCCCTCCTTTTATTGAAGGGTTCATTAAACTTTTTTCACTTTTGAAACCCGGGAGAATTTGCCAGAAAATCCCATGCCAAATTAGAAATTGGCAAAAAATTTTGTCAGAGGAAATAAAGAATATAAAGAGTGACAAAAAACATGAATTTTAAATCCCCAAAAACGGGGAAACAAAAGAGGGAAAGGGGAAAAAAGAAGGGAAAATTTAAAATTAAGCAGCAAAAAATTTTCAGCCAGCTCCCCCAAATAAAAGGAATACCAGAAAAAGGGGCCCCCAAAGCCCACCAGGGCACTTAAAACCGGGGGAAAAGAAAAAAACTAATATGTAAATAGTGATGTTTGTACCTAGATTGAAGTTTTGGGTGTGGGGGAAAAAAAAAGGGGAAAATACAGCAAATCGTAAGCGACAACAATTTTATGTAAAGGCCTAGGCACAAAAAGGTGGAAAATGAAAGGGAAAGGAAAACAAAAAAAAATTAAAAATGATGGAAATTGAGTTTGGTATACAATGGAGAAAAATAAATTTATTACCCCCTAAAATGGAAAAATTTTAAATTGCCCCAACATAGATTTTTTAAAATTAAATTTTAAAATTTTATAATTTTAAAAATGAAATAATTTGTAAAAACTGGTGAGAATTCAATGTGTAAAAGGGGAAAAAAAGAAGAAACCCCTACAAAAAGAATAGAATAAAATATAATAAAGGGGACTAGACAACAGGGAAAAAAGGGAAAGGAAGAAAAAAACCCTTCAATTGGGAAAAACCCCCTTTTTCCCCAAACATATGAAAATTAAAACAATAAAGGAAGAACCCCAAACAAAAAATTTAAAAAAATTTTTAAATAAATAAAAATTAAATTAACCCTTTTAAAATGGTAATTTCAAAACCAATTATAAAATTTAAAAGGGAGGGGAAAAGAAAGATTAAAAAGAGTGACCATGTACAAAATTTTTATTAAAAGGGGGCCGGGGACAAAGGGGGAAAAGGGAAAGAGAAAAAATTGAACAAAACAAATTTTTAAAATTCCTGCACAAGGGGAATTGAGGGGGAACAGGGAAAATTGTAAAATAATATATTAAAAAATTTAAAATTTTTTATTGTCAATTTTGTTCAAATGGGAAATGTAGGTGGTGTAAAAACAAATTTTATGTTGGACACATGAAATAAATTTGGAAAAATCATGACAAATGGTTTACACATTAATTTGAAGTGTGAAAAAAAAGGTAACTTTTAAATTGTCCCCCCAATTAATTAGTAACTTTAAAGGATTTAAAAATATAAAATTAAATAAATAAATTTTTTTTATAATAATAATATAAAAAATTTTAAAACAAAAAAATTTTAAAATTTTTAAAAAATTTAAGAAAAGAAAGAAATGTAAAACATAACCCTTGGAAGTTATTCAAAGGTTTGAAAATGATAACCCGTGTAAACCCTTTCCCACACCCGTCCCCCCCCCACATTTGGCAAATTTTGGTCAAAAATATGTGTTAGTCCCCAAAAAATAATATTTAATATAATTTATTTAATTTAATTATTTTTGTATTTATTTATTTTATTTTTTAAGAGGGAAAAACCACGTGCTGTAAAACATGTAAAAAGGTAAAAAATTAAATCCGGGTAAAAACCCCGGGTTTAACAAGACCCCATAGGGTTCCCCCCAGATTTCATAAAGGGAAATAAAAAGGTCCCAAATGTTTTATCCCCTGTCCTGGGTTTTCCCACCTGGACATTGGAGAAGGGGTTAAAAATAAGCTTAAAAACCATTTTGGGAAAACCCCCATAAACTGTACAATTGTGATACTTTGCCATAAAAAGGTTTGTACACAGGGCCATAAAATGGTCCTGCGGGGTGCAACAACCCAAGAAACCCCCCAAAAAATTTATGTTTGTTTTTTAAAGTTGTGTATGTATGATGGGAAATGTCCCAAGTGGCCAGCTCCCCAAAAAGGAATATCTTGTTTCATAGTTCCATTTTTTTTACCCTGTTATGGTGGGGGTCCACAACCAATGTGTTTTGGGAGGGTGCGGCATTTTGGGGGATTGCTTTTGTTTAAATGTTTTGGGGAGAGGGGGGGGTCCCTGAGAAAGGGCCAAGTGTAGGGGTAATTGGGGGTTTGTACTACTTCAAAAAGGGTCCCTTCATTTACAAATGAAAGGGTTGGTATCTGTTGTTTGCCTTCACTTTTGCGGGGTGGGTTGGGAAAAAAATCCAAAAGGTGTGGCGCCCCTTTTGTGATTTGGCCAAAAATATTTTGTTACAAACCAGGTGGGGGTCCCCGACAGGTTCTCTTGGGGTTTGGTAGTATGTTCTGTCCTATTTTGAAGTTGTGGTGACCCCGGGGGTTTACTGCCCTCCCAGTAAAAACCCCATAGCAGACAATGTTAAATTGGGGGTTTTTTCAAAAGTCGGGTGGGGGTGGGATATGTTTTCCAAATTCTGTTGAAAATTGGATTGGGATTTTTTCCGACCCCCCAGGGAAATCCCATACTACAGGTTTATTTTTTTGGAGAGATCACCAAGGCCTGTGCGGGGGGTAAATACCCCTTTTGCCCACCAATAGGGAA
The DNA here is from genome assembly GCF_019279795.1 of Protopterus annectens. NCBI lineage: Eukaryota > Metazoa > Chordata > Ceratodontiformes > Protopteridae > Protopterus > Protopterus annectens. The sequence goes on along the minus strand of NC_056730.1, from coordinate 834,186,495 downwards.
GGGGGCTAAAATTGTAAAGGGATAAAAGGGCATAATGGTTTGGCTTTTGGAATTTTAATGCGGGTATTTTTCCGGGACAGGGCCCACGCCTATCCACAGCAAAGGTCCCAAGTGGTGGGGGCTATTTTTTTTCCCCACCACCAAAATGGAGGGATACTTGGGATTGTCCGCCCCGGGAAAAAAGGGCAGCAAATGGCATATGAGAGGTGGACACACGCAAAAAGACAGTAGGGGCCAGATATCCAAAAAAGGGTGACGGTTGGGGGGGTACACTATACCAGTGGAGGGTTCCTGGTTGTGGCTGCCCACCAGAAAACAAAGGGAATCTCATATAGGCGGGACCAAACCCAAAACGTGAACGGCGGTAATATTCATAATGGACGTTGTGCACGGGTAGTTTCATTTTGGGGGGCCTTTGGGTTTTTACTGCAATAGTTTTTAATGTGAAGTGTGTATTAAATTCCCCTGAAAGGGATGTTGTATTTATTTCTACTAGAAAAAGGGCCTTGTATGCATGTTTTTTGTCTGGGTCTGGTTTGAATCACCCATGCTGGTGATTATTAACAATTCCTGTAATAGTGTTGATAGTAATAGTACTATTTGGCTCACTTAGTAGTGCTCTTTGTATGCATGTAGGTGTGTCTGTGTCTGTGTGTTGATATCACGCATACTGAGTACTGTACAATTGTGTGAAACTGTGTGCATGTGTGCATGTGTGCATGTGTGCACCTGTGCATGTGTGCACGTGTGCATGTGTGCATGTGTGCATGTGTGCATGTGTGCACCTGTGCACGTGTGCATGTGTGCATGTGTGCACCTGTGCACATGTGCATGTGTGCATGTGTGCACCTGTGCATGCATGTGCATGTGTGCATGTGTGCACCCAGTGTGCATGTGTGCATGTGCACACCTGTGCACGCGGTGCACGTGTGCATGTGTGCATGTGTGCATGTGTGCATGTCCATGTGCACACATATGCATATGCATGTGTGCACATGCACATGTGTGCATGTGCATGTGTGCATGTGTGCATGTGTGCATGTGTGCATGTGCATGTGTTCATGTGTGCATGTGCGCATGTGTGCATGTGTGCATGTGTGCATGTGTGCATGTGCATGTGTGCATGTGCATGTGTGCATGTGTGCATGTGCGCTTGTGCATGTGTGCATGGGTGCATGTGTGCATGCGCATGGGTGCATGTGTGCATGTGTATGTGCGCATGTGTGCACCTGTGCATGTGTGCATGTGCATGTGTGCACCTGTGCATGTGTGCATGTGTGCACCTGTGCATGTGTGCATGTGTGCATGTGTGCACCTGTGCATGTGTGCACGTGTGCATGTGTGCATGTGTGCACCTGTGCATGTGTGCATCGCTGGTAATGTGTAGACATTGTAAACTGTGTTTCCTGTTTCCTTCCCACAGGTTCTGTTGCTGCTCTGGTGTCATGTAGCAGGGAACCTGAGTCAGGTGCCATGGGTACTGATAATGATGACATTGGTGTAATGGCACAGGAAGGTATGCCAGGGTCCGCCATTGGTCAGCCAATTGACAGTACACAGCTGTCGACCCCATCAATGCGCACAGTTATCCTGCCAATACACCCTTTGTCACCACTGTCCCTAGGTGATGGACAGCATACAGTGAGCATTGACCAGGGTAATGTGGTATCTGTGGCACCTGCTTCCCCACACAGCAGCCATGGGCATGGCCCAGAGATGGTACCACACAGACAGATGTCCAGGGGTTCTCGTGGGAGCATCCATGGGCATACTGCCCCTGTCAGACGTGCCCACAGAGGTCTTACAACCTCGGCTATGTTTCGGACTGTCATGCAGGCACAGTCACGTATGGAATGGTACACCAGACAGGGTCTGAGGGAGCTGGCAGCATGTCGCACAGCCATGACTGACAGTATGCGTGACATTGCGGCTGCCATCCGTGATTTCACCGATGTCGAGACAGACGCTGTGGGGACATATTAGACCGGTTCCATAACTACATGTCCATGAGCCAGGGTGATGGTGGGTGGTTGAGGCGCCGTGGCCGTATGCCAGCAACAGCAGCAGCTGGCAGTCGGCGCGAGACAACAGGGCCGCTGCCCCGTGAGTGCCAGCAGCAGCCCCAGCAATGCTGGGTCTGTGCTGTCATCAGACCGCCCCAGGAGACCACGTGCACGTGGCTCTGGCCAGGCCCAACAGGGATCTGTGTCCAGTCAACGAACACCTGCTTCTGATGACAGTACCCAGTCTGGGTTGGTACCAGATGGTCCGTAGCACCCTGCAAGGCACAGGTACCGTGTCCGTGGCCAGAGACACTGATCTGTATGACCTGGCAGGTACAGTCTGTGGCTGTCCACAAACACCAGTATATGGCAGCCATGAGGTGGAACTGTGTGCATCCATACACACATGCAAATTGGCAACACCTAGGGCTACCAGAGATACACGCGCACACACTGCATCAACATTGCCCCACCTTCTACTGCTGTCCTCACCAACACACATACACATACATGTCAATTGGTGGTATGGGTGGCTGACTCAGGCATACCAAGTTCACACCCTGTGCATATGATGAAACTGTGCCACCTCCTGCAATCTGTAACAACTGTGCAGGTACAGGTTAACATGTTGCTGATGCACAGGGTGACCACATAGATGTGTAGTAATAGTATCATGTTGTTAACAGTACTGTGTGCTGAATTAATTGTGGGTATATCACAGCATGCCTGATGCAGTAGTTGTGTGATTGTCATGTCCTGTTGTCTACACCCATGGTAAGTACCATAGTGTATCATCTGCACATGTTGGCATACTGGTGGTAATGATGTCAACAGAAGGCTACATACATAGGTAGCACAGGGGATAGGGTAATGAATGTAGTAATACACAATGATGGACATGTAAATTGCAAGTGGCATGTTGCCCACACTAGACTCTGCAATGCAGATGTTTGAGGATGTTGATATGTGTGCAGAACTACACAACTGGTACAGGACACACAGGAGCACCCTAGCACTGCATGCAGACATCTCATACCATGCTAGACAGCCCCAACACACATAACTAACTGTCACAGGAGGGAGAGTCCCCATATATGTCAGGGATACTGTGGTGGCAGGCAGGGAGCATACATCCTACTAAGTATGGAACCACTGAGAGAAGGCTCAGTGTCTGTTATTTGACATGTGTATTACTGCAGGTATGGGCACATGGGTTTCTATCCAGTTATTGTACATCCTGACAGTACATGCATGTTCCAGACACTTGTGTGCACTGAGACTGGACCCTAGCCATCTGACCTGTGTATTTCCATGTACATGTGCATAGTGCCTGCATATTTGCAGTGTTACCTTATGGAACTGGTACAGCTTGTTTGTTGTACAATGGACTACATGGAGCCCTGTTTACTGTATCTTTGTTTGCATGCATGTTTGCTTGCAATTACCCTGGAATACCGATCACACCTGCAATGCATAGTTATAGAGCTTCTGTGGACTCCTAGTGCCATCGGCATAGCCTACTATATGTATGTCCATGTCCCACTTGACAGGTTGCCACTGTTTGACCTGTTCACATGTACATTTCCTGTGACACAGTGCATATGACCTGCCTGGCATGTGTCCACGTGAGCAGTCATATATGCTACTGCTAACTAATCACAGGCACTACACCTTCACACATTCATCTTCTGTTGAACTACCTGCTTTGCTAGGGACAGCCTGCACCTGTCACCCCTGGCCTATCAGATATTGGCAAAGGCTCTTGCTACCCCCATAGTGCCTATGTTAGGCAGGGCTCAAATGACAAACCCACCTTCATAGGTACCACAAGGATAAGACACTAAGAGCAATGCTACCCAACGCCAGATGTCTAAACCTCCAGATGCATGCACCCAAAACACTCCTTGGCATGGAAAACATCGATATCTGTGCAGTAACAGATGCCTGGTTCAGGGCTACTGAGAGCACACCAGCACTACCGGGTGTAACCCGGTTGATTTCTTTGATACAGTCACCAAGGCCATTGCCGAGGGGAAGGTGGTTCACACAGCCTACCTGGACCTTGCAAACGCCTTCGCAACAATACCCCACTTGGGCATTCTAGGAAGCTCACCAGCTTAAATATAAGCCCCTATGTCACTAGATGGATTGCACAGTGGCTCAAGAACAGAACCCACATGGTTAGCATTGCTGGAGCCATGCCAGACCCCATAACAGTTACAGGTTGTGTCCCAGAAGGCTCAGTCCTGGGACCCTCTTGTTTGGTACATATTTATTGGAGGTACAGGCCAACACGGATGAACTGTGGCTGTCCAAATATGCAGATGACTGCAAACTGGACACCATAATCGACTCCCCAGCTGACACAAGCATCTTCCAAAGGGGCATCATAGCAACAGACAACTTGTGCCAGAGCCATGGCCGCCTGCTGAACAGTGTGTAGAAGGGGAATGTGCATCCTGTAGTCTGTTCACCTAGTTGCCAAAAGGGACATTGTCCTCACACACTCTAACCCCCCTCAGCCAAAAACACACACTTGCCAATTGCAGGATTCAAACCCCTATCTGACTGTTATGACACGTGAGACGGACGCATTAGCAGAGCACGCTATTTGCATTACTGGGGGCTTTTTCTTCCCCTGCTATACTTATAGAGTGATGACATCATCAGTGTTTAGAAAAGGGAATGGGCATCCTGTAGTCTGTTCACCTAGTTGCCAAAAGGGACATTTCCCTCACACACTAACCCCCTTCAGACAAACACACACACTTGCCATTCACAGTATTCAAACCCCTACCTAACTATGTTATGACACTTGAGACGGACGCATTAGCAGAGCGCGCTATTCGGATTACTGGGAGGTTTCTTTTCTCCTGCTGTACTTATAGGGTGCTGACATCATCGGTGTTTAGAAAAGGGAATGGGCATCCTGTAGTCTGTTCACCTAGTTGCCAAAAGGGACATTTTCTCACACACTAACCCCTCAGACAAACACACACACTTGCCATTCACAGGATTCAAACCCCTACCTAACTATGTTATGACACTTGAGACAGACGCATTAGCAGAGCGCGCTATTCGGATTACTGGGAGGTTTCTTTTCTCCTGCTGTACTTATAGGGTGCTGACATCATCAGTGTTTAGAAAAGGGAATGGGCATCCTGTAGTCTGTTCACCTAGTTGCCAAAAGGGACATTTCCCTCACACACTAACCCCCCTCAGACAAACACACACACTTGCCATTCACAGGATTCAAACCCCTACCTAACTATGTTATGACACTTGAGATGGACGCATTAGCAGAGCGCGCTATTCGCTTTACTGGGAGGCTTTTTTTCTCCTGCTGTACTTATAGGGTGCTGACATCATCTGTGTTTGGAAAGGGGAATGTGCATCCTGTGGGGAGGCAGACACCAAGCACACTATGGCTAAGCTGTCATTCCCTAGGGCAAACAGCCTAGTGTTGACCTCTACACTATTATGTTTAATTGTCAAATGCACATTATTTGTTGCTGATAGACTGTTTGCATATCTTTATTGCCATAGCATTCCCTGTTGGTATGAACAACTTCTGCATCTGTGGAAAATGTTTGCATATGGGAGGGATCCACTATATCACGTATGTCTCTGTAGTCGTTTAACTGTGTGCACTGGGCAGACTGCTGTAATGTGGTTGGTTCCTGGCATAACACATAACAATACCAGATATGTGTGTCCAACTGCTAAACCAAGATTTGGACTAAGTGTGTGAGCATGCCCAGTTCAGCCTTCCCATGGCATGTTGTCAAAGTGTGTGAGCATGCCCAGTGTGAGCATTCCATATGTTGGACTCTGCAGCCCACCACATTTGTGGATGTGTGTGAACTTCACAAACTATCACCCGTTTATGGTTGTGGGTTGTGTGTCATGTTGTGTAGTTACTGTACAACTGCTTTGTGTGTGAACACAACAGGATTATACTGTGCCTGCAGTGTTTGCATGGGATACTTTGCATACAGTTGTCAACATCCTTTCACACTGACCTAACACTGTAGTACTGTATAGTGTACTGGTAGTACTTTGACTGTGGTGGACAGTATCCTGGGCTTTACTGCTATCACTGCTTTACATTTCGATAGTGGGCACAACAGCCTGGTTGGGGCCAGTTGTGTACATCTGACCATGTTGCATTCTGTTCAGATATGAACTACTTACACCAGGCTTGTCCAACATTGTTAGTGTATTCCACAACATAGGTGTACAATTGCAAACACTAGCGATGTGCCCTAGTCCATGTCTAATGCAAGTTGGAGAGTGTGTTTGTCCTTCAACACACATTGTAAGAGGAGTTTGCCATGACATATGTCATGGTTAGTATACTGTGCCTCTGTCTACCTGTGACATGACAGTGATACCCAGGATAAACCTACCATCTCCGTCCACCCATCAGGATTCCTATTGAGGAAGATTGATAAGTGACTCTATGGGTAGCCTGTGCTGAGGGTTCACTCATGGGTGGGAGTGGCTTCTGTGTTATGGATCACACAGTACAGCTTGTCCTATGTAAGTCAGTGCTGGGGTTCAGGTCTGTCATGTGCATAGCTCACTGCCATTCAGATTGTACTAGGTGCAGCATGTTTATTGATGCCAGCAACACAGGCAACACATGGCATCTGTGCAGGCTGTTTGATACTCCTGATGAGGTACTGTTGGGGACTTTACAGTTGATGGAGGTGTCTGCTGAGGTACATCCCACCGGGGCTATTGTAGTCGATTGTACCACTGATGCAGGATGACTGCAGAGCCACAATGACCTCCCCTTATGTAGATCTGACAGCCTTCATGATTAGGTGGGTATATGGTATGTTTCTGTAAACACTACAGCACATGTTTGTCCAATGCAGGATATCTATCACCCTGTGTCCCCAGGTCTCTCATTACATGTTAACTACATAATGGGTTAACACCTATGTGGTAATTGGTGGGCACTTACTGTATATCCATGGGGGTTGACTATACACGTTTCTGCACTTAGCTTGCTGACATAGCTATGGCACCAGTTGTCTGTTTCTATGTGGCCCTTTTGTGGGATGCATGTGTCAGCTGGTGGATCATATGTGGTGAGCAGTTTGTAGTCCTCTGCAAACATGTTAGGACACAGTCCTTCCATGTTTGCCTGTACCTATGGGACATATATACCAGACGAGGGAGATACCAGGACAAAGCCTAGTGGGATGCCAGTTATATCTGGTTTGTAGTCTGACATGGCTGAAGCATGTCTGACCATGTCTGTTCTGTCCTTGGTCTGGTTTGCAACCCCTCTACTGACATGTGGGTTTATATTTACGCTGGTGAGCCTATCTATACTGAACATGTAGGGTATTGTATAGAAGCCTTTGCAAGGTCCAGATACACTGTGTGGAGCACATTGCCCTCATCAATGACCTTAATGACTGTTTCAATTCAGTCAAACATGGTTAGGGGCAGGATCTGCACTTGAGAAGGCCACACTGGGTTGGGTCCGGTGTCAGTAGGTCCCCAACATCCTTATGTCTGTGGTACATGCTGATCCTTTCCATAGCTGTGCAATCTGGGCTTCTCAGGATTCTGGGGTAGTACTGTTCAGTATCCATTCAGGCAACACCTTTGTTGAGAAGGACCACTGTTGTTGTACACTGCTCTTTGGGTACATATTCTGTGGTAAGGCTGACATTGAGCAGTAGTGTGGTTTGGCATTCCATTCATCTTAGACTCCATGTTGCACTAAGCCCAGGACACCATCTCATACCATTGCTGCTGTGTGTTTTGCTTTGGAGATGTTGTCTGTTACCTCAGCATCTGCCACGTCAGGGGCCAGCAGTCTGCTGGGATAGATATTCTGCATTCGTGGGGTGGGGGTTTGCACTGCACCTGTCAGGATGTATGTTGGCAATATGTGTGTGTGTTTGTGGTATTTGTGTGATTCAGGGCATATCTGTGAATTCCCAACATGGCTCCTACCATCAGTTGTGTAAGCCTTGGGATTATCCTTAGTGTCCTGTACAATTTGTATCTACATAGGTTCATAGGTTCATACTAGGCTATCCACCCTGGGCATTTGTTAGCCTAGCCAGAGTGTGTGTGGCTTTTGAGACCCCTTGCTATGTGGATATTATGGCCATTTATGATTTGCTTTGCTGTGCCTCTGTCTGGACATGACACAGTGAAGACCCCCACTGTAACTCTACAATCATCCATCCACTTGGCAAGATTCCTGTTGAACAGTGTCAGTGAGGGCTCTGCCTAACATGGAGTGGGATTCTGGTCCAGGGTGTGGGGAGCCTCTGGATTATGTATCTGTCCCACCGCACATCCTATTTCATTATTTGTTGAGGTTGACATCTCTCACTCTCGCAGCTCCAATGGATATGTGTTGTCTGGGGTGGAGCATGTCCATTACTCCTGTGTTGGGCATGGCCTCCTACAACAGGCATGCAATGCCTCTGTGTGGGCAGTCTGTGACTGAGTCAGCTGGGGTGTCTACAGCCAGGCAGCATATGACATATATGTGAGACACTTTATCCTCTTGGTGAGGTACCTTTGAGGTCTTTCTAACTGCTGCAGGTGTCAGGTAAGGTAGATCCCATATGAGGCATTGTACTGGATTATGGGTGTGATTGGGGAAAAGTATAGGGGCACAGTGACCTCTGTTGCCGTAGATGTGACTCCTTTCCTGATACGGTGTCACATGTAGACAGTCTTCCTAGCCACATTGGCAATGTGGGTGTCACATAACAGGTTACTGTCCACTTGTGTCCCTAGGTCCCTGGTTACTCCTTCCATACATAATGGTTTACCACCTATGTGGTAATTCGTGGTACCTTGTTTGGTATTTGGTGGGACATTCATACTGTCCAGTGTCTTCAGGACGGTTGAGGGGGGTTATTGTGTGTGAGAGTGTGGTCTGTAGCATGCTACAGACTGCACAGCAGTCTTGCCTACAGTTAGTTGCACATGGGTGAACTCCACTGCCTTGTGCATTGTCAGTTACCTGGACGTATGGGTGTCTGTGCTGCCTATGGATACTCACCTCCTTTTATGTTGTGTTCCAGGTTTTGGGGCCATGACACATGGTACGTGGTATAACCTGGTAGTACTGGTGTGCTGTCAGGAGCCTTGCAGCAGGTTTCTGTCACTGCACAGACATCGATGTTCTCTATTCTGGGGATGGCCTCGGGAGCATGCATATTGGGGTGTACACATCTGGCATTGGTCAGCATTTCCCTTATGTTTCTTCCCACTTATGTTTTCTCGGTGGTGGGTCAGTCTTTTCAGCCTTGCCTACAAAAGGCTGTATGGAGGTGGCAAAGGCCTTATCCAATATTCAGACGCCCAGGGGTAACAGGTGCAGGCCATCCCAAGGGCAGCTGCATGGCTTGTCAAGCATGACATCCCAAGCAGACAGACATTGATCCCCTTGGAATGACACCAGTAAGTGTGCTACTTGCTATGACTGATCATTCCGTGTTTGTACTGTGGCATTATTCTTGGTAAGGGTAGGTTGCTGCGGTGAGTGTCATACCGGCCTGGACTACATAATCGGATAGCTCATCTGTGTCTCTTTACATGTAGTCTAGGGCAGTACATCTCAGGTCATTCACACCAGCATGGACTATGACTGCATCATATTTCTATTTGCTTTGGAGTGACCTACATATTTCTGTTATGTGGCATACTGTGGCAGCCTACAGGCAGCTTACTGTACCCTTTCCCTTGTTCAGTCTGGTGTGCGGGACAGCAGTGTGTCTGACTATGGAGTCACCTATTACAACTGTATCAGGCATGTTGTTTCTCCTTCTGGCCTGTGACTGTTTGGCACACCAGCTTTGTGTGCTATGTGTTGCATGTGCTATGTTTGGAGGCTGTTTCATTGGGTGTCTGCTTTAGTGGCCTCTGTTGGTGTGCTGTGTTTGTGATTTCTGCCTCCGGGAATGTATTTCTGTGTTTATGTGTTTGGTTTGCAGTTGTGATAGGTCTATGTGGGTATGTGTTTGTGGTGTGTGTGGTTACCTTCTCCTACTGACTTGTTTTGGGTGTACTGAGTTGAGGGAGCTCTGCCTCTGGTTTGGATGGATGGTTGCATCTCTCACATATATTTGTATTACTTGGGTGGAGTTGGGGGTTGTCTGTGTACTTGGGGCAGGTGTAACATTGCCTCAGGATTCACAGATTCCACTTGTTGTGGCTGGCCTTAGTGGATTGCATGTGTGGACAGATTTTATTGCCATACTACTGATCAGTAATTACTTCATTGTTCATGTTTGCTCTATCATGTAGTAGCTTCCTCATTCTCTTGCATGTTTTGGTTATGGCTGGTGTCCACCATGCCAGATTTAGGCATTGTGTCTTGTTTTAATTTGGGACTGCATAATCCAAGCATTCCTGGCAGTGTTCATGGAATGGTTGTATTACAGGTTCTGAGGTGTGGCCCATATTTTGCACCTGCACGGGACCTTTAATGGATTCCACATCAGTTTGGAGGTGTGCAAATATTGCTTAGCACATGTTTTCCACTGTGGTTTTCCGGCCAGGGACTGTGGTCAGGATTTGTATATCCAGTGTGATTACTATATGGTCTGGTTTTACCAGTGAGCAATACACTTCTCATCTTGACATCCTGTACCCATGTTGCTGATTATCACATCCAGTATGCTTACCCCTCTTGTGGGGGTGGTACGTTGTTCCTGGGCCTTTTGGTTTGTGGATTCGATGAACTTTTGTCCTACACTGTTGCAGCTGGTATAATGCTCCCAGTCTATGTGTCTGGGTATTTGCAGTCGCCCAATATAATGTGGTTTGGAGGACTTGATATATTCATGTATTCCAGCATGGGCCGGATGCAGTTCCTGGTGTTGGGCCAGTAGTCTGTAGCAGGCTATAAACTGGGGGGCAGTTTTAGCCACTGTTACTTGAGCATGGCTAGTCCATGCTGCTTTTGTGGTGGTACCAACATGGGGTGTGGTTATCCTTGACAATTCTTGCTAGTCACCCTCCTTTTGTAGCTTGTTCCAAGTTTTGAGGATGTACAGCACAGTATGAGGTGTAACCTGGTAGTGTTAGGGTGCTGTTGTGAGCCTTGCCTCAGATTTCTGTTACAGCACAGTTATCAACATTCTCCATACTGGGTGGGCTTAGACTGCATGCATCTTGCTGTTTGAACTTATCCCTTATCTTATTCTTATCCCTTCTGGTACCTATGGAGATAGGTTTGTGTTTTGAGCCTTACCTATTCAGGGCACACTGTGCGTGACAACAGCCTTTGCCAGTATCCATACGGCCTGCACTGATAGGTGCACGCCAGTCCTAGCAGGTGGTGCATCATGTCATGCTCAGCATGTCATCCCAGACTGGCACACATTGGGTCCCCTTTGCCTAACTGCAATACTTCAGTCAATTGTTGCACTTCATCATCTCGTTGTCATGTTGTGGCATGCTGCTTGTTGAGGGTAGGATGTTAGTCGGGGTCCTCAGGTGTGCATATGGTACTTGGTGTTACATTACTTAACACATAGCATTCATGCCTCAGGTGGTGCTGCAGGGCTGCCTCTGTCGGATGCACATATTACACTTCCCTGTACATGTTTGTGAGCAGGTTGTGTCACGTTAGGCATCCCTGTTACTATATGAGTGAGTCAGAGAGGGGTATCATTCCCAAGGTTCCTACTGAGCCAATGTATGTGCTATGCGTTGCCTCTTTGCCAAGGCCAGAACATACTGGGCACGCCTCCTTCTGCCTACTGGGGCAGGCTCAGGTTGTTCTTCCTCCGAGTCACGCTGTGCCTGTGGTGGCCTTGGCGATGGTGGGGGGCTGTTTGGCCCAGCCCTATGCTGGTCCTGCTGCAGCTGTTTTCGCAAGATCATATTATGTAGCATAGCACATACCATGACAATTTGGGTACATGTAGTTGGTGTGTACTGCAAGGCTCCACCAGATGTGTCCAGACACCGGAACCGTGACTTGAGCAGCCCAAACACACGCTCTATTACATTACGTGTTTGTGCGTGTGCCTCATTATGGCATTCCTGTTCAGGTGTGTGTGCGTTTCTGATGGGTGTCATCAGCCACGGCTCCAGTGCATATCCTGCATCCCCCACTAGGTGTCGTGCGGGATGTCCCCATTGGCAAATGTCTGGTACAGCTGCGTCAAATGCCAGATGTGGGAATCGTGGTAGCTCCCAGGACAGCCAGCACACACATTCATTATTATGCCCTGGGCATCACACACGACCTGGCAGTTGATGGAAGGGAAGCCCTTGCGGTTGATGTATGCCCTACCCTGCTCACCGGCTGGTGCTTTGATGCGTATGTGCGTGCAGTCTATTGCACCCACTACCTCAGGGTATTCCGCTATTTGCTGGAAGAGACGCATGTTGCTGGCCAATACCTCACGGGCATTGGGGAAGTATACATGATCACCGACATGTGCTGACATGGCATCCAGGAACTGGTGCAGTACCCTGGAAGCTGATGCCTGTGATATCCCCATCATATCGCCAGTTGGTCTCTGGAAGGTACCTGTTGCTAGTATTCTTAGGCCAACACATACCTTGGTTTCCACTGGGATGGGTTCCCTCTGTTGGTTCTGTGTGTGAGGCGTGGCCTGCACAGCTCCACTATTTGCTGCAGGAGGTCTCTGTCCACTCTATAGCTCTACTATCTCCAGCTCATGTAACCCGTGGTACGTGACCCTGGGCCTGTACACTTTTCTCCGCCTCCTCACTGCGGGTTGTCTGGCACCATCTGCATTGTCACCACCCTCAGCAAGTCGCCTATGTCTCATTATGACAGCTATGGCAGCCCCTAACATTTCTGCTCTGAGTTCAGCTTTTTCAGTTTTCACTTCTGATAACTTAACTCCTGTCTTGCAGTGTCTCTTGAGAGAAACATTCTGCACTGCTGTTTGCAGAGTTTTAAGTGCTGGGCTGGCCTAGTATTCTGCCTGTGTAATTGCCTGCATCTAATTGTTTTCACCTGCTAGCTCCAGCAGTATTCCCTGCTAACTTCCTAGTACATCTGTTGCTTCCTTTTTCCTTTCTGTTTCCTCAGGGTGGAGCCGTGTGCAAACCAGCAGAAACACGCTCACAGTGGCTTACACGCAGCACACATACTTACACAGTTTTGGATCTGCTTATTCGATTAAAACGCTGCACGCCCGCGCAAACGGTGTTAAACATCTCCCAACACGCTCCCACATGCTCAGTCTGCCTTACACGCCAAGACACTGTCTTACACGCTACAAGACACCGCCTTTACTGCTGCGTGGCGCGCACTTGCGCATACACGCCCAGCAAGTAACTTTGGTGTAGGCAACAGTGTACACCTTCCATTTCTTGACTTTCTCATGTTTACTTAGTGGCACACCTCTTTCCTTGATATCTGTCTGACATCTGTCATGTAACTCTACCCTCCAATGAACTGCATCTCTTTCTACCATTCCCCCCTGTGATGTCACCTATCTCCTACTCTGTTCCTCCCCGTATGTAACTCTTACACTACTCAGAATGTGCTCATTTGCTATGTGACAGTGGAATTCAGTATCCTTACACTCATTTGCATCAGATTGCCTACTAATGCTTAGTTACATCTCTTAGACTCAGCTTCCCCCCTTAGCAACCACTACACGGTGGCCATGTTGGTTTTCCTCTGCTGGTCCCTCCATTGACACTCCATGTATTGCATAAAACCTACATTTGTAGGTTTAAAACCTTCGTTTTATGTTTTATGCAGCGCAGCCCGCTTGGAGGCTGCGCTTGGTTTACACATCGGCAATTGCGAAAAAAAATTATATTTTTCATATATTTGCATGGTTACCTTGCCAATGGCCATATATTTGGCCATTGGCATGCTGCCTATAACATATGCACCCTTTATTTGGAGCTGACATGGCTCCATTGTGTTGCAGAAACGTACTCAGTTGTCAACTGAGTACATTTCTGCAGCTAAAACGGCTCTTACACGGGCTGTTCTTGGCTTCCTGGATCGCTAATCAGCCTCATTTGCATGCTATTCGGCTGCAAGTGAGGTGATTAGCTTATCCACGCCCACTCCGTGTAAGAGCCGTTTTAGCTTGACTCTTACACGGACTTTGGGCTGTTCCTGGATCGCGAAGGCTGCATGGAGTCTTACACTACTCTTAGACTCTGTGCAAGCCTTCGTGAATCCGGCCCTTAGTATTATTTTGGAATTTATATATTATAAAATTATAGTGAATTTTAGCAAACTCTTGCAGACTAAATGAACAGAAGTGCAAGCACTTATTTTCTTAGAAAATTAAGCTAGTATATATATTTTTCAAAGTTATGGATTTGCCATTGAATCTTTTAATTTATTTAAAGGAACTTTTGATTTCTGTGTATATTTCTATGTTTTGACAAACAGGCATTTAACTTCTTATATATAACTTACAGTTCCTGTTGAGCAACTGAGTTATTAAAAGAAAACTCCACCTTAGAAATAAAAAATCTATTTTAGACTCTATCTTACCAGACTGCGGTGGTGGTGCTGCAGTAGCGTTGTTGCCTCACAGTTAGACGTTGCCCGTTCAATTCTCAGTTAGAGCGTCTTCTGTGTAGCGACATGCGTGAAAGGGCTTTCCTTTGTTGAAGGTTGTGCATTAGGCCCGGCAAGCCAGTACGTAAAAATCTACTGCCAATCATTAGCGGAACGGAGTTCCACTGTGGCGACCCCTAACCGGGAAAAGCCGAAAGACACAAACAAACAAACTTACCTCCAAATCATGTTGAACACTTCTTATAGAATTTTAATATGCTAATATGTTTTCTGCAAAATGGTTGCCAGTGGGGCTTGAAATATAAATGTGATCTTGTGTTTCTTCAGGCCTTTCTCTTTCTCATAATCCATGTCAAGTCTGCTTTATATGAGTCATGCTAGACATAAGGAAGTAGCGGTATATTCTCATGCCAGTAACATATAATGGGATTAGTGTCAGTCACTGTCATCATATATACGTACTGTAACAAGACTGCTTCTTTTATTTCTTGAATGGCTCTTATTTTTTAGTGTCTCGGGGCTTTTTTAAAAGTGTACCAAGTACACAGTATACAGCTGTAACAAAAAAGTAGCTAAACTGCAAGCCTTTGTTCAAATTATTTTTTGTAGTCCAAGATGAATTGACAGTACCCTCCCCCCACACATATATACACTTTAGTGAATGTGTTGATACTTTACAAGAAATGGATTTTCTTTAAGTGGCACAGACATCTTTGATACTACATTTAAGTCATCTTAACATATAAAGCAGTATAAACAACAAACATTTAACGTTTAAAGCTTAGCATTTCAATACTGTGATGCTGCTTATGTAAATTTGTCAAAAGAGATGACAACGGCCTTTGAACCGTTGACTAACCTAACTGCTCTGTTTTCCTATGAAAGGCATGGCTACATTGGAAGCAGATGAGAATGACGTTCTCTTCTGCTCTGCAAGAAAGACAATGGAAAACAGTTTCACACCTAGCTATCTTTTTAAAAGCAGCTGCTCTGCTCCTGACCTCATTAGGACTAATTACCTGTATCATATAGTCAGCAGAATCTGACTACAAGTTTCTCTGTGTCTGTGTTATGTCAAGCAGGCACAGATACATTTCTCTGTAAATTATGTGAGAAGTTAAACTTAAAAATAAAAAAGTGGGTGGTCTTTCCCTTCATTTGATTCCAAGGCAAGGAAATGAAAAGTTTACAGTGTACAAGCAGGCTTCTGGTACCTACACAATCCTGGAACCATGCTGTAGGGGAAAAAAAAGCAACCTAACATTTGGGTTAAACTGTTGGAGAAGGTGGAGTTTTCCTTTAACTTCCCTGCTTCTTTTCTTGGTGGAAACAACAGCAATAAGGAACTGTACAATAACATCTTATTGCATTACTTACATTTTGATATCAGCAGGAATGAAAAAGACTTTAAAATAAATAAAGGAAGAGAAGGATTCTTCTCTGACTTAGTGTGGCTTTAGTATCATTACTCCCTGCTTAGTATCCCTAAATATGACAATCCGTAGCACATGAACCGGATCTACATAGCTGCAGTGTTTATGAAAGATAATGCTGCTAGGAGGATAAAAGGTAATGGAACTCAGGATTTAGACCTTAAAGGAACCATCTGTACACAACCACACCATTTAAACTAGAATCGAGAACAATCAACTTAAGAAACCCTTTGACATCTTTTGTAACCTACTAGTATACCTTAGGAACACCACTGTTATTTGTATAACAGTGCCAATGACTCAAAACTTTGAACACTTGCCTTCAAAGTAAAAAATAAATTCCTACAATAGCGTGCTTGTTTATTTTGTCATTATTGACACTGTAGTCCCTACCTCCTGCCATTCGCACCACTTTCAACCACCTTACATTCAAAAAATCTCTTCACTCTCATCTACTTTCCCAGTGGGAATGCTCATGCTCACATCCTTCATGATCCATACTGACTTGACACGTTCCACTTTCCTCCTAGAAAAAAAAAAAAAAAAAAAAAAAATTTTTTTGTACACTACATTGTCTGCTCTGTTGCAATTGTTTCTTACTTTCTAAATTGAAATGCTTACCTTCTCTAGCCTGTATCATCTAAAATGTTTACCACCAGTTGTTCTTCCTAAAAGTGTTTGCTCTAACTGTAATGTAAACAGTACTCTGTCTACCACATATTGTATACTATATTTGTAAAATTCTTGTAATTATTGTAATATGGATGTAAATCCTACTGTAACCTTATTTGGAGCTTTTCTCCCCAGGACTCCATTGAAAATGGGTTCATTTGGCCCAATGGACTATCCTGGTAAACCAACTGCAAATAAATAAATAAATAAATAAATAAATAGTGCAGAGTAAGGGGATGCTGCACTCTTCAGTGTGCTATCCTTTCGATAAAATGTAAAACTGAGGCCTATCTACTGAATTTTGTCATAGCTTAGGTGGATGAAAAAGATCCATTGGCATTTACTGAAAAACAGTTCTGGAATGTTTCTAGTGCCCTAACCAGTGAATTATGAATACCACCTTGAGTATCCCCTAAAATAGGCCAGAGGAATATTGGGACTAACACAGTCAGCAAATGATAAATAAACCAATCTGTGCAGTAACTGAAACCTGGTTCAAGGCAGAGCACCCCAGCACTACCGGGCTACAACTCATACCACACATTTCAGCCACAGAACATGGACTGAAACACAAAAGGAGGGGGTGTATCCATATTCATCAAGGATACCTACACCTCCAGGTTAGTGGTGCAGCAGATACTTCTGAGATCATCCATGTGCAACTAACATCAGGTAAATCTGCAATGCAAATTGTGGCCTGCTACAGATCACCCTTCATGACCCAGGGCCACCACTCCACCTTTCTGGAGATACTGGAAAACATGAAGGTCCTGCTGAACACCCTGATATTGGGCGATTTCAATTACCCTACTGTTAACTGGGAAAACTACTCAAGTACAAACTCCCAGGTCCAGCGCTTCCTGGAATTTATCGACTCAAATGCCCTGGATCAGCTGGTAAACTCCCCTACCAGAGGTGAAAACATATTGAACCTGGTCATCACCAACATGGGCGACAGATGTTCCACACTGGAGGTCAACCCGTCACTGGTTAGATCAGACCATAAACTAATCACTCTGGATGTCCACACCACACCACCACCTCCAACCAAGGAAACCACAGTGAAAAACTTTTCTATAGCAAACTTCACCTTACTTAAGACAGAGGTGGTAAGTTTCACAGCCCCCACACTAAAGGATAACAGTGTCCAAGATGCAGGAACCTTTACAAATGCACTCTATGAGCACCTATAAGGATGCATGGATCATGCCATCCCTAGCAAAACCAAGACTCACTCCCCTAAGAGAAGGAAACCAGTCTGGTGGACCCCTGCCATAAACAGGCTATACAATAGAAGGAGGAAACTAGTTCAGAAAAAAAGCAAATCCCAAGAAGGGAAGACATCCCTGATCAGTATCAGTAAAAAACTAAGGTCCCTCATAAAATCCTCCAAGACTAACTTCAAAAGAAAAATAGCCAAGGATTCGAAAGATAACCACAAAGCCTTCTTTAGCTATGTCAAGAATCTAAGTGGCAACTTGCAGATATGCTCTGAGCTAGTGCAAAATAGCACAAAATATACTGAACCCACTGATATTGCCAAAATCCTGGCAGATAGATTCAGTGCAAACTTCAGCCCCCTCTCACCCCCAAAAGGGCCCACAACAATACCGGAAAAGTGTAGGGTCCCAGAAATCACAGACGAAAACAGCCCTTTCAAAAGCCAAAAGCACAGCGTCAATGGGGCCAGATGGTGTCCCAGGCTGCGTCTTGCATGAACTACAGAATGAACTAACCCCCCACCTAAACACACTGTTCAACCTCAGCCTCTCCACAGGCTACGTGCCCATAGAATGGCACACAGCAACAGTTACTCTGCTCCACAAAGAAGGGGCCACAACTGACCCTGGTAACTATTGCCCCATAAGCCTGACTAGCCTGGTCTGCAAGGCTATGGAGTGCATCATCATGGAACTCATTAACAAAGACATTGGGAACCTCCAAACACTTGACCCGACCCAGTTCAGCTTTGTTAAGGGCAGATCATGCCTACTAAACCTGGTTGACTTCTTTGAGACAGTCACCAGGGCCATAGATGAGGGGAAGGTAGTTCACACAGCCTACCTTGACCTCGCCAAGGCTTTTGACACCATTTCCCACTCAGGAATTGTAGAAAAACTCACCAGCCTGAACATAAACCCCTACGTCACGAGATGGGTTGCCAACTGGCTTATAGACAGAACTCACACGGTAAGAATATCGGGCTCCAGGTCCGACTCTAAACCACTCACAAGTGGTGTCCCACAAGGCCCAGTCCTGGGATCCCTACTGTTTGGCAAATACTTCTCAGAAGTATAGGCAAACACAGGAGGACTATGGCTAACCAAGTTCGCCGTGACTGCAAACTGGGAGCCATAATTGACTCTCTGGCTGACACAGACATTCTCCAAAAGGGCCTTACTGAGATGGACACCTGGTGTCAAAGTCATGGTCTCAAGCTAAATGCCAAAAAATGCATAGTCATCCCATTTGGGAAAAACAAAACACCCATGAATTACCACATAGGTGGCAGCCCCTTTAATACAGAAGAGGTAATAAGAGATCTGGGGACCCAGGTAGATAGTAATCTCTCCTTTCACAATCATATTCCCAAAGTAGTTAGGAAATCCTTCTGTGTAGCCCATCTAATTGCTAAGGGTTTGCATCTAGAAATAAATAGGTTATAGTGCCCCTCTACTCATCACTCATCAGACCCATCATAGAGTACAATGCCCCATTTGGGATGTACTTCACAAGACACTTCCAACAGCTGTAAAGACCACAAAAGTACCTCACCAAGAGGATTACTGGCCTCAAACATATGTCCTATGCAGCCCGACTGGAAAAACTCCAGCTGTACTCAGTCGCATATTGCTTACTCAGAGGTGATCTCTGCCTGACTTACAAAGCCATGTCCAACTCAGAATTGATGGACATGCTCCACCTAAAGAAATCCAAGTCACTGCGAGCCACTCGCTCTAGTGAGCTAAACCTTGCCACAGCAATAAATAGAACATGCTGGAAGGATAGATTCCTGTCACAGAGACTCCTCATGCTTTGGAACAAAATTCCTAACTACATTAAGCAGAGCCCCTCACTAACACTCTTCAAGAGAAACCTTGACGAGTGGATGGGTAACAGAAAATACACCCCTGAGATCACTTCATTGGCTCTTCTTGACAGAGACTCAGTTAATTAATCAATGGGGCAGCGAAAGCTGACACACTCTGGCTAGGCTTATAAATGCCCTCGGGCAGATAGCCTAGTACCTACCTATGAACCAATGAACCTATTAAAATAGTAAATAAGTTGTAGCATATAGAACTTTTAACTTTCTGTAAGAATGAAGTTAAGAAGACCACCAGACTTCCAAGTATGAAACAAAAATTGACTTATAGGTTAAAAACTTTGAACTGGACATATATTTTTAATTAAGGCAAATTGCACAGTGCTGAAAAGCAAGATGGACAATACATGAACATATATACTTAAATACATGCCTCAGTTGAGGTTAAGGTGAGCATAGTAAAAAATTATTTTGCCTTGATATTGACTTTTCTGTTTCACGCTAATAACCAACTGGTGTTCTATGCAGTGACTAGTGTAGCTAAGTCTGTTCTGGGGAATGGACAAATGAAAATCATGACATAGGACCTCACTTTGGACAACCAACAAGTACACATTATCCTGCCAAGGTATTCATCTTACTATATGCCACAAGGTATTAAGTTTACTGTTTACCACATTGGTTCATGAACTGGGCATGTATGCAGAATTACATGTGTTTGCAATTGGAACACGATGGTAAATGAGACGTGTACCTGAATAATATTTTCTTTTTTTCAGAGAAGAAGTGATAAAGAAGTCCATGCAGGTAAATATATTCAGAATAATGATTAATGAAAGAAGCCAATTTTGAGCTACTGTTTTGATAAGGTAACACCCATCACCAACATACTTCCAGTGATTGCAAACTAGTATTTATAAAGAATGAAACAACAAAATGATTTATACAGTGAAATATTGCACTGATTCTGCAGATTAGTTAAAAAATAGGCAGTACTTAAAAGTTGATAGATTAATAAGTTTGGTTAACAGGCTCAAGAGCTATCAGCCATCAAAGATCTTGATACCCTGCATCTCATGTTGGAACTTGTGGTTACTCATGTAGTTTAGGTTTATTAATCTGCTTTTAACAAAACACCATTATAAATGGAAAAAAAATGGTATAAAAACACATAAAATAAAACAAAACATAAACACAAACAACAAAGATTATTACTCAATGTCATAAACTAAATCAAATGAATATGTATTTAAGGCATATCTAAAACTGGCCAGGGAGGAACTTTCATAAAGCCACCAAGGTAAAAAAATCTACAGGTACACGGCCTGATAGTAAAATGAGTGAAAGCTTGAATTAACAAGATTAACCTGCAGAACTACTAGTAGCCCCTCAAATACTGAATTTAAAACCCATGTAATGAAGTAGGTCTCTGTGAGATCATTAACAGTGATGCAGGTCATGAATGGACAAATACACCAATACCAGTATCTTGAAGATTATTCTATACTGTACAGAGACGCAGTGTGGGAGGGCTATGCAGAACAAGAGTAAAATATCCTGCCTGCAGAATTCTGCACTAACTGTAAACAGTCAAGTTCAGTATTAGGCAGTCCTAGGTACAGGGTATTACAGTAATCTAGTCTGGAAGGGATCAAGGCATGAACAACAGTTAAGAGGTGCTTAATCCCAATGATATTCCTAAAATGGAAATAAGATGACTTTACTACAGAGTCACCTGGTTTTGAAGGGTAAGCCAAGACTCAAGAATAATACAAAGATTCTTCACCTTACTAAATAAATCTAACCTATCACCACTATGCATAATATAGTTAGACAAAGATATGGCAGAAGAATTTCTCAAAAGTTGCATGAACAGCCAAGACATAAGTCTTATTGGTGTTCAATTTCAGTTGAGTATTAGCAAACCAGGGGTGAATGAATTCTAGGTCATTGGCCAGGGATAAAATATAGGCTGTTTCTTCTTGGGAGAAGGAGAGAAAAATCTGAATGTAGTCTGCATAATTATGGAGTGGTAGACCCCTTTCCCTTCGTAAGTCTCCAAAAGGAAGCATAGACACATGGATGTAGTCTTCCAGTTCCTTCTTGAAGGTATGAATTGATGGGCCTGAGAAGGAGAGTTTATTCCATAGGCATGAAAGTCTTCGAGATAGGAAGTTGTGATGTTTCATGATATGGATAACATTCATTTTTTATTGAGGCTTGCTGTCCTGTTGTGTGCAGATGACTGAGGGATGCTCTAATCAAAGGGTTTCAAATAGTATGGGGTTGGTTAGTGCCAGGTACAGATCTCTTCTAGTAAAGCAATATGATATAAGGATGAGAAAGACTTGCAGTCTTTTATTACTCCTCACAGCTCTTTGAATTCTCTTTATGAGGAATCACTGTACCTTCCATAGTTGTACCAGCTATTTGTGACTAAGTTACAGAACAAGTACAATATTCTTAAACTGGTTTTATATGGACTTATGAAAGGGGACAATTACTTCACCCGTATGGCTTTCAACCTCATTAAGGATTAGGTGGGTAACGTTCTCTGCTTTGTGGATTTTAACAGTAATACAGGTATGGAATGACACGTCATCATCCACAAGGACCCCAAGGGTTTTTACTACTTTGTCAAATTTTTGTTGTTGTCCATCAATAGCCAATATCATCTTTCTTTCTTTCTTTTTCTTTCTTTCTTTCTTTCTTTCTTTCTTTCTTTCTTTCTTTCTTTCTTTCTTTCTTTCTTTTTCAAAATCTGCAGCTGAGACACTTGTTTAAACATATTAGAATCCACTTAGACTGGCAGGGAGGAAGGAAGAAATACCATAAATAAATAAAATACACATATAATATGTCAGCAGGTAATGCTGGGTAGATATGGCTAGTCTGACAGGTACACCCATCTCCTCACAAACTGCCTGTGTAATCAGATTGCCTTCATTCTCATCATCTCCTTGTACAAGCTGGCCTAATGGCATGTATTCTGCATTCTCACTTTGCTATGGCATCTATTAAGGTTTGTAGAAAACTTAGATGCCATAGCAACGTGAGAATGCAGAAAACTTTGTTATGCATCCACAACCATCCTGGGGAATATGATTCTGTCTTGTCCTTTATGATGCAATCTTTCTCTCGCTCTCTCTCTCTCTCTCTCTTTATTTTCAGACTCCCTCCTCTCATTCTTGCACAGTTCCTTTTCTGTATGACTGTGTTTATGTGGATTTTACTTATTCTCATAACATCTTTGACAGTTTGTACTATGTTTCTGATATTCCTGATTTCCTAAAGATATGCATGTTCACTTTCATTAATATCTTCCAAAATAATGCTGAATGTAAACTTTTTATAGTTGGGATGCTCATCTTTTGCACACTTTCAATTTATTTATAGCCTTGCTGGGACCTGACCTCAGTAACTGTATGCACTGCCAAAAATATACCTTTCCTTATGTACACTGGAATTAAGATCTCATCTTGCTGTCTTTCTGTGATGAGTTCCTGCCTTTACATTTCTGAAATACATAAGCTAAAGTTTGTTTCTGCTATTTTTGTTGAAAGTATTTCACTCCTCCGTGTATAGCCTTTTCTTAATTTTTTCCAAGATCTATTATTCTGCATTTCTTACATTAAATACAAGCTGCATTGATTAAATTGTGCAGTTTCACCATGTTAAGTTCACTCTCCTTTTGGACTCTGTATTTATCTTACTGCAAATTTTACAGTCAGCTACAGAGACATGCTTTCTTTTTTAAATCAATCTGTAATGTCATTATTTATGTAGCTCATCCAAGAACTCACTCTTAGTACTGAACCTCATGGAGCACACAGCCATCAGTTACTTACTTTCCCTCACTGATACACCTTTAGTATAACTCTCTTTAATCTGCTTTTGTATCCAGGCAAACACCTTTGCAATTCAATGTATGCAAACCCAGTGTCAGCATTAAGAGATTATGTGATACAGTATCAAATATATACAAATCGTATATGCAGCCTTAGCATCATTTGCTGCTTGAGTCAACAAGTAGAACTGTGTTAACTATGTCTTGCATGACCCTGCCCTTGTGAAGTCATGGTGCCTGGGGTGTTACTCATCACTGACCCCTAAATGTTGAATGAATATTTTCTTCAGAAAGTAATCTTTCATTTTACTACTACTGACATAATTTGAACTGGTCTGTAGATGTGCTGGTGCTCTGTGTTCGAGAAGTTGAATCAAAATTTTCCTCCCCCATTTCAGAAAGGAACATCCCAACTTCTCATAGTTTGTAAAATTGATTTCTAAGTAGCTTCGCCAGTTGCTTCCCTGGTGCCTCTTAAATACTGTGATGAATTAGATTTATTATAATATACATATGTATTTTTTTTTTAATTTTGATGATCAATAATTTCCAGGCGGGTAAAGGTTACAATTGAAGTCTTAGGGAGAAAAGCTCCACACCCAATCAATTTCTATGCCCTGACGTTCTGTTTTATCTAAATTTGCCATGACCTTGTTTTTTTCTCAATTCGCATTGCAGTTCATGTTTGTATTATAGTAACTTACCTTTAATTTCTCTATAGTGGCTAAAATTCCTCAAAATATTAAATCATTGTCATATAAGTTTTATTTATTTTTAAGCAATGTTTTAACATTATGTCTAATTTTGTATAATTATTTAAACTGTAGATTTTTTTTATTATTTTTGAAGATTGTAAAATTATTGTTCTTAAAATGTTTTTTAGTCCTTTGGAGCTTTTCTTCCTGGGCCTGTGCTCAAAATGGGCACCTACCCAGTCAGTCTTTGACAGTAATCAAATGCCAATAAATAAATGAATAACTACATAAATAAATAAAAGCATAATAAATGAGAGCAAGAATTTTATCTCTACACAATTACAATAAATACATTTAAAAGCACTAAGCTTTTGAAATGTGACATACATTTGTTGGGTTTACAGTGAACAAGGACTAAAGCTGTGATGTCAGTTTAGAACAAAGGCAATAAAACAAATAGATCCAGGTTCAAATCTAAGCAGTGAATGATAAGAGTAATGTATGTATAACACTAATGTATAACACTAATGTATGTATAACACTAAGGCTTATGTAACCTGTTTTAAGTAAGGTATACTGGGCAGGATATTATAGAAAAGAAAAGTACTGTATATCACAGACAGTATGAATGAACTTGAAATGTGACGTCTGAGAGTTCGTCATAAACATAGATAGCATATAACTGTTACATGAGTTGCAGGAAGAAGTATGCAACAACAGGGTAAGGGAGAATGAAGAGGCATATGAAGATGAGCAAACTTAAGACACATTACAGAGGAAGTGCATTATTAATGTTATAAATCAGCTTCAGCCATGGCTTATAAAAACATGGGATAAGGTAATTCTGAAACACAGATGCCATGATTAAGAGTAATCAATAACATGTTGAAAGAGCTCTAGATAATAACAGCATGGCAGGTAATGAAGAGATGAAAACAGAAGATAAAGCAGTTAGCTAACATTTCCAAGGAGGCTAGAAAGGCAGAAAATCAAAGAATCTAAATAAAAAGCAAAAGTGTGAGTTTAAGGAACTGAGAGGAGGAAGTGCTTAACTTGGTATAGTTTAGTCTGAGATAGATTATTGAATGTGTCCATGTAACATAACACTGATGAAATCATATCGTCATCAGGAGGTTCAACTGCATACAGGTGTACTTTTTTCTCCCTTGCCTTTTCTTAAATTTATAGACTAATGCTACTACTACACAAACTTATATTAAAAGGAAGACATAAATGCATTCTTAGTATCTTGACTTTAGGTAATATAGATTTTCAGTACTGTGCATTCAGTCATGCAAGATTTGGTCTTGTAACTTTCATAAGGCATCTGAGAACCATGAATCTGAGTAAGACAACTGCAGATGAATAATTTCAGTGTAACAATTTGCAGTAAGGCTAAGAAGTAGGAAAGAGAACTAAACAGAAGTAAAGAATAAGACAGCAAGTAATGCCAATCCATGTTTTAACTAGCCAGTACTTAACAGCACACTAGCATGCAAATATATTGGGAAGTTGCCTAAAGCTTCTGGTTATTCCCCTCCAGATCAGTAGTAACCGAGAAAGATAAATTACCAGACTAGTTTGAAAAAGGGGTGATTTGAAGAAGGCTGGACCCTGAAATGTGGACTTTGTGAGGAGGAAAGGACCATTCCAGAAGTATCAGAAGTTCATAGGTTCATAGGTTCATAGGTTCATAGGTTCATAGGTAGGTACTAGGCTATCGGCTCAAGGGTCTACATAAGCCTAGCCAACAAGGTTTCCTGGCTTACGCCACCCAATAAAGTTATTTTCCTGTGCCACTGTCGAGCAGAGACACAGAAGTGATCCCCGGGGTGTATTTCCTATTTCCCATCCACTCATCAAGATTTTTCTTGAAGAGTGCTAATGAAGAACTTTGCTTGACATAGATGGGTAGCCTGTTCCAGAGTATAGAAAGTCTCTGGGACAGGAATCTATCCCTGCAGCATGTCCTGTTTATTGTGGTGACAAGGTTTAGGTCCCTAGAGCATGTAGCTCAGAGGGATTTGGATTTCTTTAGGTGTAGCATGTCCAACAGCTCTGGGTTTGACACAGCTTTATATGTTAGGCAGAGATCACCTCGGAGTAGGTGATATGCTATGGAGTAAAGCTGGAGTTTTTTGAGATGGTCAGTGTAGGGCATTTGTTTGAGTCCAGTAATCCTCTTTGTGAGGTACTTCTGTGGCCTTTCCAGCTGCTGCAGATGTCTTGTGGGGTACATTCCAAAAGGGGCGTTGTACTCTATAATGGGTCTAATGAGTGTCGAGTTGAGGGGAACGATGACCTCTTTTTTCCTGGATGAGAACCCTTTTATGATGAGGTATGCCATGTAGAAGGACTTCCTGACTACTGTGACGATGTAACAATCAAAGGAGAGACTACTGTCCACCTGGATCCCAAGGTCTCTTATCACACATTCGGTGTTATGTAGATTGCTGCCTATGTGGTAGTTCATGGGTACAGAGTTTTTACCAAAGGGGATGACACTGCACATTTTGGCATTGAGCTTGAGGCCATGGCTCTGACACCAGGCATCTGTCTCAGAGAGGCCCTTCTGTAGGATGTTCATATCATTTGGGGACTTGACTATGGCTTCTGGTTTGCAGTCATCTGTGAACTTCGTTAGCCAGAGGCCTTCTGTGTTAGCCTGTACTTCAGAGAAGTAGATACCAAAGAGGAGCGGTCCCAGGATGGAACCCTATGGGACTCCACTTGTCACTGGTTTGAGGTCAGATTTGGAGTCTGCAACTTTTACAGTGTGGGTTCTGTCAGTGAGCCAGTTGGCAACCCATCTTGTGATGTAGGGATTTATGCCTAGTTTATTGAGTTTAGCTATAATTCCAGAATGAGGGATGGTGTTGAAAGCCTTGGCGAGGTCAAGATAGGCTGTGTGAACCACCTTACCCTCATCTACGGCTTTGGTGACTGCCTCAAAGAAGTCGATCAGGTTCAGGAGGCATGATCTGCCTTTCACAAACCCGAACTGGGTGGGATCCAGAGTTTGGAGGTTACCGATGTCTTTGTTTATGAGTTCCATATGATACGTTCCATGGCATTGCAGACCAGTCTCGTCAGGCTAATAGGTCTATAGTTCACAGGATCAGTGGTGGCTCCCCCTTTGTGGAGTGGGATAACTGTTGCTGTGCGCCATTCAGTGGGCACAAAGCCTGATGCGAGGCTATTATTGAACATGGTGCTTAAGTGAGGAGCCAGTTCATTCTGAAGTTTGTGTAAAACGCAGCCTGGGATGTTGTCTGGTCCCATGGATGCTGTGTTTTTGGCTTTAGAGAGTGCAGCTTTCACCTGCGTAGTTGTAATTACAGGGACTCTGCATTCTTCCTGTATAGATATGGGCCCTTTAGGGGGTGAGGGTGGGAGAGTAAAGTTAGCACTGAACCTATCTGCCAGGATGTTGGCAATATCAGTTGGTTCTGTAATTTTCGTGCCTTTGTGCTGTAACTCAGAGCAGATCTGGGTGTTGCCATTGAGATTCTTGACATAGCTATAGAATGCTTTGTGGTTGTCCTTGGAATTAGTGGCGATTTTATTTTCGTAGCTAGCTTTGGAGGATCTTATAAGGGATCTCAGCTTCTTACTGAGGCTGACCAGGGAGCTCCTCCACTCATGGGATTTTACTCTCTTTTGCAACAGTTTCTTCCTTCTGTTGTACAGTTTGTTTATAGCAGGGGACCACCAGATTGGCTTCCTTTTTTGGAGGATAGCGTCCTGGTTCTGTTTGGGATAGCACGATCCATGCACTCATGTAAGTGCTTATAGAGTGCATTTGTGTAGGATTCAGCAGTTGGAACTCTATCGGACCAACGAGGAGTTGACTTCAGGTATGGTCACTCATGTTGGTAATGGCTAGGTCTAGGATATTGTTGCCCCCTGGTGGGGGTGAATGTCACTTAGGTAATACATTAAACTTAGGTAATACATTAAACTTACACTGATTCATTGAGAGGTGCTGCTTAAATTTAAACCATTTAGCTGACTCAAGAGTGACAGTGTGGTGTGTTCTGGATGGAAAACAAGGGAAGACAAATCTGACAGTTTTATTGTTTATTTGTTCAAGGGTATGCAATGAGAGTGATTGCAAACTAATAAAGATGCTAATAGTGTAAAGAAGAGTAGCATGAAAATCATGTTTATCTGTTTTATGTATTTATTTGATAATTGAGTAAGTGGACTGGTATGTGAATCCTTTTCAGCCATGACCTAGGCCACAGACACAAATGCATCACTTGAGGAGAGCAGAGTGTTTAGTACAATGATTGATGTAAAATCAGCCATGCAGTCAATATAGCTGATATGAAGACAACAAAGACAGGATAAATCAGAAACCCTAAGTGAGAAGACAGATGAGAAAAATATGTAATATATACACAGGCAACCAGTTACAAGAAATAACAAGAAATGCAAAAAATTATATATATATATATATATATATATATATATATATATATATATATATATATAGAGAGAGAGAGAGGGAGATAGTGGGTAATATAATTGCTAGTTGAGTACTGAAAAGAACAGCTAATATCATGATTTGCAGAAGAGAATATTACAGTTTTGCAGTGTTTGCAAGCAGTAGTGTCATCTGAATCTGAATACATGACCATTTCTCGAAATGCTTAAGACTATTGTTACACCAACAATGACCAAATGATCAGTCCACTGAGCAGCACAGAGTCATAAATACATTCAATTTGCCTAATATACACATTCTTTGTTTTGTGTGGGTGATGGCTGAAGTGATATATTCTTTAAATTTTAATTTATTGACAATTCTGAGACTAAGGTTGTTTGTAGAGGTAATGACTTTTATAACTATGTTTACATATGATTCCATCATAAATGATGTGCCAGACTCCACAGATAAATAAGATGGCTTCAATGGCATAGTACATGTTTAGTTTCATGAAGATGTATGTAGAGTCAGTTTTATGCTAAGTCAAATTGGTGCTGAAATCTTTACCATGCACAGGATAGTTAAGTCATCAGCATACCACACAGTCCTGGTGCACCACAGTGTTTTCCCTGCTGACAAAAACAATATGGAGTAAGGCAACAAGCTCTGATCTACATACATGGAAACAGAGAAAATGGCATGGGGATGACATGATGTCTTCCCTCCTGATAGATCGGGTCCTTCCTCCTTGATAATTAATGAAACATTCAATAGTATTTTTGAAATATATCAGAGGCACCAAAGTAACAAAATATAAAGTGGTACACAACAGTGTCAAAATCCTTGTAAGATCAATGATTAATGTTTCATGTAGCTGAGTATTTTTTTGTAATATTGAGGTGTGATGTTTTGGCCTTATAACCTAGTTAAAAGCCATGTTGAGAACATACCTCTCAACCTCTTAGCACCAGAAATCTGGACAAAGCCTAAAATAATGGGGGGGGGGCAAATGCCCCCAAATAGGGACATATTATAAATATTGCCCTTATATACTTAGAAAGTTGCAAGAAAAACAAAATTTGTCTTAGCATGCATTTTCTGAAAGAAATTAACTCGAAATTCAAATGTATGACATTTTTTAGTTATTTCAGTCCTCAGTGCTTTACCAGAAAACCACAAATTTTATGTGGAATAGGGCAAAAATGTTAGGCAAAAATCTGGATATTCTGCAAAAAATCTGGAAAGTTGAGAGGTTTTCACCTTTTTGTCTTCATTGTTTTGTACTAAACACTTCTCATATCGATCTGATTGGTTTATTTTAATAACAATGATTGAATTATACGATGCTTATTATAGTGGCGATAGGGGATTTCAGTTCACCTTACTATTTGATGTTTTCATTGTATATGGAGAGGTCATTTTTTAAACATTCCATGAGAGGATATTTTTACTGCCCTAGTATTTATTTAATTAAACTTGATTGATATGATTGTTAGAGTTTTGTCTTTAGATGCCATAATTTTGGACCTGATAGGATTTTCATGGCTATCTTTGATTGGATATCACATCCCTTACTGCCTAAGCGATAGGTCCGTTTTGTCTTGCCTTCTGTTGGAGGGATTTGGTACATAATGAGAGGTGATTTGTTAAACTTTTCCTTTGCTCTGTAGGAGTTAATATTTTATTCCTCTAGCTTACATCTGAGAATGTATTTAAAGTATGCCTTTTGCTTAGATTTGATTGGTGCTTTAAGTTATAGTTTAATTGGATAGTATTGTATATATTTTTTTTTATTATTTTGTCCAGTCCAGCATTATCCTGAGGGGGCTTGTTTGAAATGTCAACTAGATTAGTGAATATTGAAGATAAGAATCTTTTTATGCCCCATCATGGCGAGATGTTTTGTAACTTTTTTGTTGATTGGCTCTATCTTCTTCTTCTTCTTTTGGCTGCTTCCGTTAGGGGTCGCCAGAGTGGATCATCTGTTTCCATTTCTTCCTGTCCTCTGCATCTTGCTCTGTCACACCAACCACCTGCATGGCCTCTCTCACCACATCCATAAACCTTATCTTAGGCCTTCCTCTTTTCCTGTTACCTGGCAGCTTCATCCTTAGCATCTTTTTCCCAATATACTCTGCATCCCTCCTCAGCACATGTCCAAACCAACGTAATCTTGCCTCTCTGGCTTTGTCTCCAAACTTTCCAGCCTGGCTGACCCTCTAATATACTTATTCCTAATCCTGTCCACCCTCGTCACACCCAGTGCAAATCTTAATATCTTTAACACTGCCACGTCTAGCTCTGACTCCTGCCTTTTTGTCAATACCACCATCTCCAACCCATATAACATAGCTGGTTTCACCACCCTCTTGTAGAACTTCCCTTTCACTCTTACTGGTACTCTTCTGTCACAAATCACTCTTGACACTCTTCTCCACCCACTCTATCCTGCCTGCACTCTCTTCTTCACATCTCTTCCACACTCACCATTACTCTGAACTGTTGATCCCAAGTATTTAAACTCAATCCACCTTTGCCACCTCTACTCCCTGCGTCCTCACCATTCATCTATCATCCCTCTCATTCACACACATATATTTTGTCTTAGTCCTGCTGACCTTCATTCCTCTTCTCTCTCGAGCATATCTCCACTTCTCCAGGGTCTCCCCCACCTGCTCCCTACTCTCACTGCAGATCACAATGTCATCTGCAAACATCATAGTCCACAGGGACTCTTGTCTGATCTCGTCTGTCAACCTGTCCATCACCATTGCAAATAAGAAAGAGCTTAGAGCTGATCCTTGATTTAATCCCACCTCCACATTAAATGTATCCATCACTCCCACTGCAGACCTCACCACTATCACACTACCCTCGTACATATCCTGTACCACTCTTACATACTTCTCTGACACTCCCGACTTCCTCATACAATACCACAACTCCTCTCTAGGCACCCTGTCATATGCTTTCTCTAAGTCCACAAAGACACAATGCAACTCCTTCTGACTTTCTCTGTACTTCTCCATCAACACTCTCAGAGCAAACATCGCATCTGTAGTGCTCTTTCCTGGCATGAAACCATACTGCTGATCACTAATTATCACCTCCCTTCTTAACCTAGCTTCCACTACTCTTTCCCAAAACTTCATGCTGTGACTGATCAGTTTAATCCATCTGTAGTTACTACAGCTCTGCACATCACTCTTATTCTTAAAAATCAGTACCAAAACACTTTTTCTCCATTCCTCAGACATCCTCTCACTTTCCAAGATTTCATTAAACAATCTAGTTAAAAACTCCAATTCTATTTCTCCTAAACACCTCCATGCTTCCACAGGTATGTCATCTGGACCAACAGCCTTTATATTCTTCATCCTCTTCATAGCTATCCTTACTTCCGCCTTGCTAATCCATTGCACTTTATGAGTCACTATCCGCACATCATCCAACCTTCTCTCCCTCTCATTCTCTTCATTCATCAACCCTTCAAAGTACTCTTTCCATCTGCTCAACACACTCTCCTCGCTTGTGAGTACGTTTCCCTCATTATCCTTTATCACCCTCACCTGCTGCACATCTTTCCCAGCTTGGTCCGTCTGTCTAGCCAATCGGTACAGGTCCTTTTCTCCCTCTTTAGTGTTCAACCTTTCATACAACTCTCCATATGCTTTATCCTTTGCCTTCTCCACCTCTCTCTTTGCCATGCTCCTCATCCCCTTATACTCCTTTCTACTTTCTTCATCTCTCTGACAATCCCACTTCTTCACCAACCTCTTTCTCCGTATATGCCCCTGTACTTCCTCATTCCACCACCAGGTTTCCTTGTCCTCCTTCCTCTGTCCAGATATCACACCAAGCACCTTTCTAGCTGTCTCCCTTACTAGCTGTGCTGTAGTTACCCAGCTATTCGGTAACTCTTCACTGCCACCTAGTGCCTGTCTTAACTCTTCCCTGAACTCCACATTGGAATTATATTTTACTGTCCTATTTAAGTGTTTTCAATTGGTTCAATTGGTTTTTAATAATTAATTGATTTAACATGTGATTTTATTTCTGAAGTTTGATTTGTTTATTTTTGTATTATATATATGTTTTTGAATATGTTTTTAATGGTCTGAATAAGCGGCCTTGTTTTACTGAAAGCACTCACCATTTGAATAAACTTTTGTCTAGATAGTCTTGGTAGCCTGGAGTTTTTCATTTTTTCTTCATTTGAGAGGTATGGTTGAGAATCATGAAAACATTGTTACTGATCATGGATGGTATGCATTGGAGAAGGATGATTTCCTTGTGGATCTTAGGTAATGGGTGAGGAAGTGTTACATGATGAATATTATTAAAAGCACTGCTAGGACTGGACCTTCTATGTGGAGTGATACAATGACTTCATTTTCCCTGGATGCAGGCGCAGTTGAATTAAGATGGTTGATGACAGAATTGCAGTTCCAGCACCATAATGCAAAATAGGCTCCTTGTTTGTATTTAATAGCTATAGTGATTTTTTTTTAGTTTCACTTTCACCATCTGTGTTTACTCTGTGACATAATCAAGACTGGGGTGCCACAGAAGACATGACAACAGTAAATGGTCTAATCACTTTTCATTTCCTGTTTCTATATGCCCTTTCACTGCAAGCTGCAGAGATGACTGATCATTTTCTTGTCTTCGTTTCATTTTGTTTATATGGTAATTTTTGTGAGTTTTACTTCTTTACTTTTGTGTGTGCAGATTTACATCTTAGGCCAAAGAATGCCTGACAGATACTTTTTATAGTGGCTGACTTTCTGTTTTCTGATACAGAGATTGTTAAATATCTTTGTGTTCTTTCATATACAGCTTTATTTCTTGGTTGTTATACAATGCTGCTACAGGGAATGCTAATTTTCTTCACACCCTTTCCTAAACTGCTTCATTTCCTGTTTGTGGAGTTTAGTCTTTCACTTTTAGCTGGAGTTTTTTTTAACTCTTTTGGATGTCTTTTACTATTTCTGATTGGGTAATGTACTTATATTTGGAGTTTTAGTACTTTGATTACAGTAAACTGTTAGTTTGTGTCACAATTTTGATTTCAATTTTGTTTTCATTTCTTATTTTTGTACAAATATAGTAATGAATTTGATCTGAGTTTGTGTATTTCTTGAGTTTGATGTTATATTGATTTACAGGCTTTTTTTATTTTGATAATTTCTGATAATTTCTATGTTTGGAAGTTCTCCCATGCTGAATGACTTTTTCAAGATAATGCCAGTTTATTGAATTTTTGTAGTCAATGATGGCGAAAGGATCTTTAGTTGCATCTGAAGTTTTAGTGGTCTTAACTAATTTTCTCCTATGTAGTACAACAGATACGATGGACAGGCAATTAGCAATCTGATTAGTCAGTTTTCACTGCCCATGTATATATATATATATATATATATATATATATATATATATATATATATATATATATATATATATATAAAATAAAGTTCAATCCTATGCCTCACAACACCCCTGTTCATATAGCAATATTTGTACCATACTTATCTTTGATTACTTTAAAGTACTTATAGAATAGTTAACTGCATTTTTTACAGTATGAATTTTATATTTAGCAGTTTGTATATGATAATTATAAGGAAGATGGGCATCAGTATTTTTCACATATTGAGTTTTACATTTAGATAGTTCCTATGACCATTATAACACATTGGTTGCTATGGAAAGTTGCAGCTTTTTAACTGTGTGAAATTTTAAGATGAAATTTTCAGGATATTTATTTTAGGGGCCGTTCTGTCAAAGTATTGTGAGCTGTTACACAGCTCCATTTGAAAACAGATACCAATAGTACACAACACCTCAGCAGCATTACTTCATATGCCCTATTACCTTCATGCATTCATTTTCAGTGGAACAAGAAGTTCATTTGTGTGAGGTAGTCACAGTAACAATAGATTTGAATAATAAAACACATTCAGTTTACTGTGACTCTTAGCTGCAGGCAGTTACTTTCCAGCCTGCACCTCTGAGCACTGGTAGGAAATTAGTTCAGATGAGGAGACTTAAAAATATCAGTATCACAGTGCTTCATAAAAATGTATACTGTTTCCCATGTACCACAGTCTTAAAAATAATCACAAGATTGATCATTTTGGTGGCATCTCTAAGAACTGTGATGCCTGTGTAAGTAGTAATACTTCCCAACATAATTTGCCTTTAGTTAGTTGATTTTATGCTTGTTGCAGCCTTAACATTTTTAAAGGGTAATTGTTTTGGTGGCAACTCCCAAAGACTAAAAGACATACCGGATTCACGAAGGCTTGCACGGAGTCTAAGAGTAGTGTAAGACTCCATGCAGCCTTCGCGATCCAGGAACAGCCCAAAGTCCGTGTAGGAGTCAAGCTAAAACGGCTCTTAAACGGAGTGGGCGTGGATAAGCTAATCACCTCACTTGCAGCCGAATAGCATGCAAATGAGGCTGATTAGCGATCCAGGAAGCCCAGAACAGCCCGTGTAAGAGCCGTTTTAGCTGCAGAAATGTACTCAGTTGACAACTGAGTACGTTTCTGCAAACACGGCAATGGAGCCATGTCAGCTCCAAATAAAGGGTGCATATGTGACAGGCAGCATGCCAATGGCCAAATATGTGGCCATTGGCAATGTAACCTGATGCAAATATATTAAAAATATAATTTTTTTTCGGCGATTGCCGATGTGTAAACCAGCGCAGCCCCACAAGCGGGCTGCGCTGCATAGAACATAAAAACGAAGGTTTTAAACCTACAAATGTAGGTTTTATGCAATACATGGAATGTCAATGCAGGGACCAGCAGAGCAAAACCAACATGGCCACCGTGTAGTGGTTGCTAAGGGGGGAAGCTGAGTCTAAGAGATGTAACTAAGCATTAGTAGGCAATCTGATGCAAATGAGTGTAAGGATACTGAATTCCACTGTCACATAGCAAATGAGCACATTCTGAGTAGTGTAAGAGTTACATAAGGGGGAGGAACAGAGTAGGAGATAGGTGACATCACAGGGGGGAATGGTAGAAAGAAATGCAGTTCATTGGAGGTTAGAGTTACATGACAGATGTCAGACAGATATCAAGGAAAGAGGTGTGCCACTAAGTAAACATGAGAACGTCAAGAAATGGAAGGTGTACACTGTTGCCTACACCAAAGTTTCTTGCTGGACGTGTATGCGCACGTGTGCGCCACAGCCGAGTAAGGCAGTGTGCATGTAAGGCAGTGTCTTGGCGTGTAAGGCAGACTGAGCATGTGGGAGCGTGTTGGGAGATGTTTAACACCGTTTGCGCGGGTGTGCACGCGTTTAAAACCGAATAAGCAGATTCTGAACTGTGCAAGTATGTGTGCGCGCGTGTAAGCCACTGTGAGCTTGTTTCTGCTGGTTTGCACATGGCTCCACCCTGAGGAAACAGAAAGGAAAAAGGAAGCAACAGATGTAGTAGGAAGTTAGCAGGGAATACTGCTGGAGCTAGCAGGTGAAACCAATTAGATGCAGGCAATTACACAGGCAGAATACTAGCCCAGCCCAGCACTTAAAACTCTGCAAACAGCAGTGCAGAATGTTTCTCTCAAGAGACACTGCAAGACAGGAG
Source organism: Protopterus annectens (assembly GCF_019279795.1). Classification (NCBI taxonomy): domain Eukaryota; kingdom Metazoa; phylum Chordata; order Ceratodontiformes; family Protopteridae; genus Protopterus; species Protopterus annectens. The sequence goes on along the minus strand of NC_056730.1, from coordinate 834,150,234 downwards.
TTAAGTTATCAGAAGTGAAAACTGAAAAAGCTGAATGCAGAGCAGAAATGTTAGCGGCTGCCATAGCTGCCATAATGAGACATAGGCGACTTGCTGAGGGTGGTGACAATGCAGATGGTGCCAGACAACCCGCAGTGAGGAGACGGAGAAGAGTGTACAGGCCCAGGGTCACCTACCACGGGTTACATGAGCTGGAGATAGTAGAGTGCTATAGAGTGGACAGAGACCTCCTGCAGCAAATAGTGGAGCTGTGCAGGCCACGCCTCACACACAGAACCAACAGAGGGGAACCCATCCCAGTGGAAACCAAGGTATGTGTTGGCCTAAGAATACTAGCAACAGGTACCTTCCAGAGACCAACTGGTGATATGATGGGGATATCACAGGCATCAGCTTCCAGGGTACTGCACCAGTTCCTGGATGCCATGTCAGCACATGTCGGTGATCATGTATATTTCCCCAATGCCCGTGAGGTATTGGCCAGCAATATGCGTCTCTTCCAGCAAATAGCGGAATACCCTGAGGTAGTGGGTGCAATAGACTGCACGCACATATGCATCAAAGCACCAGCCGGTGAGCGGGGTAGGGCATACATCAACCACAAGGGCTTCCCCTCCATCAACTGCCAGGTCGTGTGTGATGCCCAGGGCATAATAATGAATGTGTGTGCTGGCTGTCCTGGGAGCTACCACGATTCCCACATCTGGCATTTGACACAGCTGTACCAGACATTTGCCAATGGGGACATCCCGCATGGACACCTAGTGGGGGATGCAGGTTATGCACTGGAGCCGTGGCTGATGACACCCATCAGAAACGCACACACACCTGAACAGGAACGCCATAATGAGGCACACGCACAAACACGTAATGTAATAGAGCGTGTGTTTGGGCTGCTCAAGTCACGGTTCCGGTGTCTGGACACATCTGGTGAAGCCTTGCAGTACACACCAACTACATGTACCCAAATTGTCATGGTATGTCCTATGCTACATAATATGATCTTGCGAAAACAGCTGCAGCAGGACCAGCATAGGGCTGGGCCAAACAGCCCCCCACCATTGCCAAGGCCATCACAGGCAGAGCGTGACTGGAGGAGGAACAACCTGAGCCTGCCCCAGTAGGCAGAAGGAGGCGTGCCCAGTATGCCCTGGCCTTGGCAAAGAGGCAACGCATAGCACATACATTGGCTCAGTAGGAACCTTGGGAATGATACCCCTCTCTGACTCACTCATATAGTAACAGGGATGCCTAACGTGACACAACCTGCTCTCAAACATGTACAGGGAAGTGTAATATGTGCATCCGACAGAGGCAGCCCTGCAGCACCACCTGAGGCATGAATGCTATGTGTTAAGTAATGTAACACCAAGTACTATATGTACACCTGAGGACCTTGACTAACATCCCACCCTCACCAAGCATCATGCCACAACATGACAACGAGATGATCAAGTGCAACAATTGACTGAAGTATCGCAGTTAGTCAAAGGGGACCCAATGTGTGCCAGTCTGGGATGACATGCTGAGCATGACATGATGCACCACCTGCTAGGACTGGCGTGCACCTATCAGTGCAGGCCGTATGGATACTGGCAAAGGCTGTTGTCACCCACAGTGTGCCCTGAATAGGTAAGGCTCAAAACACAAACCTATCTCCATAGGTACCAGAAGGGATAAGAATAAGATAAGGGATAAGTTGAAACAGCAAGATGCATGCAGTCTAAACTCACCCAGTATGGAGAATGTTGATAACTGTGCTGTAACAGAAAACTGAGGCAAGGCTCACAACAGCACCCTAACACTACCAGGTTACACCTCATACTGTGCTGTACAGCCTCAAAACTTGGAACAAGCTACAAAAGGAGGGTGACTAGCAAGAATTGTCAAGGATAACCACACCCACATGTCGGTACCACCACAAAAAGCAACATGGACTAGCCATGCTCAAGTAACAGTGGCTAAAACTGCCCCCAGTTTATAGCCTGCTACAGACTACTGTCCCAACACCAGGAACTGCATCCGCCTATGCTGGAATACATGAATATATCAAGTCCTCCAAACCACATTATATTGGGTGACTGCAAATACCCAGACATAGACTGGGAGCATTATACTAGCTCCAACAGTGTAGGACAAAAGTTCATAGAATCCACAAACCAAAAGGCCCAGGAACAACGAACCACTCCCACAAGAGGGGTAAGCATACTGGATGTGATAATCAGCAACATGGGTACTGGATGTCAAGATGAGAAGTGTATTGCTCACTGGTAAAACCAGACCATAGAGTAATCACACTGGATATACAAATCCTGACCACAGTCCCTGGCCGGAAAACCACAGTGGAAAACATGTGCTAAGCAATATTTGCACTCCTCCAAACTGATGTGGAATCCATTAAAGGTCCCGTGCAGGTGCAAAATATGGGCCACACCTCAGAACCTGTAATACAGCCATTCCATGAACACTGCCAGGAATGCTTGGATTATGCAGTCCTAAATTAAAACAAGACACAGTGCCTAAATCTGGCATGGTGGACACCAGCCATAACCAAAACATGCAAGAGAATGAGGAAGCTACTACATGATAGAGCAAACATGAACAATGAAGTAATCACTGATCAGTAGTATGGCAATAAAATCTGTCCACACATGCAATCCACTAAGGCCAGCCACAACAAGTGGAATCTGTGAATCCTGAGGCAATGTTACACCTGCCCCAAGTACACAGACAACCCCCAACTCCACCCAAGAAATACAAATATATGTGAGAGATGCAACCATCCATCCAAACTGGAGGCTGAGCTCCCTCAACTCAGTACTCCCAAAACAAGTCAGTAGGAGAAGGTAACCACACACACCACAAACACAGTCCCACATAGACCTATCACAACTGCAAACCAAACACATAAACACAGAAAAACATTCCCGGAGGCAGAAATTACAAACACAGCACACCAACAGAGGCCTCTAAAGCAGACACCCAATCAAACAGCCTCCAAACATAGCACATATAACACATAGCACACAAAGCTGGTGTGCCAAACAGTCACAGGCCAGAAGGAGAAACAACATGCCTGATACAGTTGTAATAGGTGACTGTGTCAGACTGAACAAGGGAAAGGGTACAGTAAGCTGCCTGTAGGCTGCCACAATATGCCACGTAACAGAAATATGTAGGTCACTCCAAAGCAAGTAGAAATATGATGCAGTCATAGTCCATGCTGGTGTGAATGACCTGAGATGTACCGCCCTAGACTACATGTAAAGAGACATAGATGAGCTATCTGATTATGTAGTCCAGGCCGGTATGACACTCACCGTTCGCAGCATCCTACCCTTACCAAGAATAATGCCACAGTACAAACACGGAATGATCAGTCATAGCAAGTGGCACACTTACTGGTGTCATTCCAAGGGGATCCAATGTCTGTCTGCTTGGGATGTCATGCTTGACAAGCCACGCAGCTGTCCTTGGGATGGCCTGCACCTGTTACCCCTGGGCATCTGAATATTGGATAAGGCCTTTGCCACCTCCATAGAGCCTTTTGTAGGCAAGGCTGAAAAGACTGACCCACCACCCTAGAAAACATAAGTGGGAAGAAACATAAGGGAAATGCTGACCAATGCCAGATGTGTACACCCCAATATGCATGCTCCCGAGGCCATCCCCAGAATGGAGAACATCGATGTCTGTGCAGTGACAGAAACCTGCTGCAAGCCTCCTGACAGCACACCAGCACTACCAGGTTATACCAGGTATCATGTGTCATGGCCCCAAAACCTGGAACAAAACATAAAAGGAGGGTGAGTATCCATAGTCAGCACAGACACCCATATGTCCAGGTAACTGACAATGCACAAGGCAGTGGAGTTCACCCATGTGCAACTAACTGTAGGCAAGACTGCTGTGCAGTCTGTAGCATGCTACAGACCGCACTCTCACACACAATAACCCCACCCAGCCGTCCTGAAGACACTGGACAGTATGAATGTCCCACCAAATACCAAACAAGGTACCACAAATTACCACATAGGTGGTAAACCATTATGTATGGAAGGAGTAACCAGGGACCTAGGGACACAAGTGGACAGTAACCTGTTATGTGACACCCACATTGCCAATGTGGCTAGGAAGACTGTCTACATTTGACACCGTATCAGGAAAGGAGTCACATCTACGGCAACAGAGGTCATTGTGCCCCTATACTTTTCTCTAATCACACCCATAATCTAGTACAATGCCTCATATGGGATGTACCTTACCTGACACCTGCAGCAGTTAGAAAGACCTCAAAGGTACCTCACCAAGAGGATAAAGGGTCTCAAATATATGTCATATGTCAGCCTGGCTGTAGACACCCCAGCTGAATCCAGTCACATACTGCCCACACAGAGGCATTGCATGCCTGTTGTAGGAGGCCATGCCCAACACAGGAGTAATGGACATGCTCCACCCCAGAAAACACAAATCCATTGGAGCTGTGAGAGTGAGAGATGTCAACCTCAACAAATAATGAAATGGGATGTGCTGGTGGGACAGATACATAATCCAGAGGCTCCCCACACCCTGGACCAGAATCCCACTCCATGTTAGGCAGAGCCCCTCACTGACACTCTTCAACAGGAATCTTGCCAAGTGGATGGATGATTGTAGAGTTACACTGGGGGTCTTCACTGTGTCATGTCCAGACAGAGGCACAGCAAAGCAAATCATAAATGGCCATAATATTCACATAGCAAGGGGTGTCAAAAGCCACACACACTCTGGCTAGGCTAACAAATGCCCAGGGTGGATAGCCTAGTATGAACCTATGAACCTATGTAGATACAAATTGTACAGGACACTAAGGATAATCCCAAGGCTTTCACAACTGATGGTAGGAACCATGTTGGGAATTCACAGATATGCCCTGAATCACACAAATATCACAAACACACACACATATTGCCAACATACATCCTGACAGGTGCAGTGCAACACCCCGAATGCAGAATATCTATCCCAGCAGACTGCTGGCCCCTGACATTGCAGATGCTGAGGTAACAGCCAACATCTACAAAGCAAAACACACAGCAGCAATGGTATGAGATGGTGTCCTGGGCTTAGTGCAACATGGACTCCAAGATGAATGGAATGCCAAACCACACTACTGCTCAATGTCAGCCTTACCACAGGATATGTACCCAAAGAGCAGTGTACAACAACAGTGGTCCTTCTCAACAAAGGTGTTGCCTGAATGGATACTGAACACTACTACCCCAGAATCCTGAGAAGCTCGGTTTGCACAGCTATGGAAAGGATCAGCATGTACCACAGACATAAAGATGTTGGGGACCTACTGACACCGGACCCAACCCAGTGTGGCCTTCTCAAGTGCAGATCCTGCCCCTAACCATGTTTGACTCAATTGAAACAGTCATTAAGGTCATTGATGAGGGCAATGTGCTCCACACAGTGTATCTGGACCTTGCAAAGGCTTCTATACAATACCCTAGATGTTCAGTATAGATAGGCTCACCAACTTAAATATAAACCCACATGTCAGTAGAGGGGTTGCAAACCAGATCAAGGACAGAACAGACATGGTCAGACATGCTGCAGCCATGTCAGACTACAAACCAGATATAACTGGCATCCCACAAGGCTTTGTCCTGGGATCTCCCTCGTCTGGTATATATGTCCCATAGGTACAGGCAAACATGGAAGGACTGTGTCCGAACATGTTTGCAGAGGACTACAAACTGCTCACCACATATGATCCACCAGCTGACACAAGCATCCCACAAAAGGGCCACATAGAAACAGACAACTGGTGCCATAGCCATGTCAGCAAGCTAAGTGCAGAAACGTGTATAGTCAACCCCCGTGGATATACAGTAAGTGCCCACCAATTACCACATAGGTGTTAACCCATTATGTAGTTAACATGTAATGAGAGACCTGGGGACACAAGGTGATAGATATCCTGCATTGGACAAACATGTGCTGTAGTGTTTACAGAAACATACCATATACCCACCTAATCATGAAGGCTGTCAGATCTAGATAAGGGGAGGTCATTGTGGCTCTGCAGTCATCCTTCATCAGTGGTACAATTGACTACAATAGCCTCTGTGGGATGTACCTCAGCAGACACCTCCATCAACCGTAAAGTCCCCAACAGTACCTCATCAGGAGTATCAAACAGCTTGCACAGATGCCATGTGTTGCCTGTGTTGCTGGCATCAATAAACATGCTGCACCTTGTACAATCTGAATGGCAGTGAGCTATGCACATGAGAGACCTGAACCCCAGCACTGACTTACATAGGACAAGCTGTACTGCGTGATCCATAACACAGAATCCACTCCCACCCATGAGTGAACCCCCAGCACAGGCTACCCATAGAGTCACTTATCAATCTTCCTCAATAGGAATCCTGATGAGTGGACGGGAGATGGTAGATTTATCCTGGGCATCACTGTCATGTCACAGGTAGACAGAGGCACAGTATACTAACCATGATATATGTCATGGCAAACACCTCTTACAATGTGTATTGAAGGACAAACACACTCTCCAACTAGCATTAGACATGGACTAGGGCACATCGCTAGTGTTTGCAATTGTACACCTATGTTGTGGAATACACTACCAATGTTGGACAAGCCTGGTTTAAGTAGTTCATATCTGAACAGAATGCAACATGGTCAGATGTACACAACTGGCCCCTAACTAGGCTGTTGTGCCCACTATCGAAATGTAAAGCAGTGATAGCAGTAAAGCCCAGGATACTGTCCACCACAGTCAAAGTACTACCAGTACACTATACAGTACTACAGTGTTAGGTCAGTGTGAAAGGATGTTGACAACTGTATGCAAAGTATCCCATGCAAACACTGCAGGCACGGTATAATCCTGTTGTGTTCACACACAAAGCAGTTGTACAGTAACTACACAACATGACACACAACACACAACCATAAACGGGTGATAGTTGTTGAAGTTCACACTCATCCACAAATGTGGTGGGCTGCAGAGTCCAACATATGGAATGCTCACACTGGGCATGCTCACACACTTTGACAACATGCCATGGGAAGGCTGAACTGGGCATGCTCACACACTTAGGCCAAATCTCGGTTTAGCAGTTGGACACACATATCTGGTATTGTTATGTGTTATTCCAGGAACCAACCACATTACAGCAGTCTGCCCAGTACACACAGTTAAATGACTACAGAGACATACGTGATATAGTGGATCCCTCCCATATGCAAACATCTTCCACAGATGCACAAGCTGTTCATGCAAACAGGGAATGCTATGGCAATAAAGATATGCAAACAGTCTATCAGCAACAAATAATGTGCATTTGACAATTAAACATATGGGTGTAGACGTCAACACTAGGCTGTTTGCCCTAGTGAATGACAGCTTAGCCATAGTGTGCTTGGTGTCTGCCTCCCCACAGGATGCACATTCCCCTTTCTAAACACAGATGATGTCAGCACCCTATAAGTACAGCAGGAGAAAAGAAACTGCCCAGTAATCCGAATAGCGCGCTCTGCTAATGCGTCTGTCTCAAGTGTCATAACATAGTTAGGTAGGGGTTTCAAATCCTACAAATGCTCAGTGTGTGTGAGTGGGGTTGGTGTGTGTGTAAGTCTGTGGGAGAGAAATGTTCCTTTTGGCAACTAGGAAAAGACACTACAGGATGCACATTCCCTTTCTAAACACCGATGATGTCAGCACCCTATAAGTACAGCAGGAGAAAAGAAACCTCCCAGTAATGCGAATAGCGCGCTTTGCTAATGCGTCTGTCTCAAGTGTCATAACATAGTTAGGTAGGGGTTTGAATCCTGCGAATGGCAAGTGTGTGTTTGTCTGAGGGGGGTTTGTGTGTGTGAAGGAAATGTCCCTTTTGGCAAATAGGAAAACACACTACAGGATGCACATTCCCTTTCTAAACACATTCCCTTTCTAAACACCGATGATGTCAGCACCCTATAAGTACAGCAGGAGAAAAGAAACCTCCCAGTAATGCAAGTAGCACGCTCTGCTAATGCGTCCGTCTCAAGTGTCATAACATAGTTAGGTAGGGGTTTGAATTCTGCGAATGGCAAGTGTGTGTGTTTGTCTGAGGGGGGTTTGTGTGTGTGAGAGAAATGTCCCTTTTGGCAAATAGGAAAACACACTACAGGATGCACATTCCCTTTCTAAACACCGATGATGTCAGCACCCTATAAGTATAGCAGGAGAAAAAAAACCTCCCAGTAGTGCGAATAGCGCGCTCTGCTAGTGCGTCCGTCTCAAGTGTCATAACATAGTTAGGTAGGGGTTTGAATCCTGCGAATGACAAGTGTGTGTCCCTGTCTGAGGGGGGTTAGTGTGAGTGAAAGTAATGTCCATTTTGGCAACTAGGTGAACAGACTACAGGATGCTCATTCCCTTTTCTAAACACTGATGATGTCAGCACTCTATAAGTATAGCAGGAGAAGGGAAATCTCCCAGTAATGCAAATAGCGTGCTCTGCTAATGCGTCCGTCTCAAGTGTCATAACATAGTCAGATAGGGGTTTGAATCCTGCAATTGTCAAGTGTGTGTTTTTGGCTGAGGGGGGTTAATGTGTGAGGAAATGTCCCTTTGGCAACTAGGTGAACAGACTACAGGATGCACATTCCCTTTCTAAACACTGTTCAGCAGACGGCCATGGCTCTGGCACAAGTTGTCTGTTGCTATGATGCCCCTTTGGAAGATGCTTGTGTCAGCTGGAGAGTCGATTATGGTGGCCAGTTTGCAGTCATCTGCATATTTGGACAGCCACAGTCCGTCCGTGTTGGCCTGTACCTCCAATAAATATATACCAAAGAAGAGGGTCCCAGGACTGAGCCTTGTGGGACACAACCCGTAACTGTTGTGGGGTCTGGCATGGCTCCAGCAATGCTAACCATGTGGGTTCTGTCCTTGAGCCACTGTGCAATCCATCTAGTGACATAGGGGCTTATATTTAAGCTGGTGAGCTTCTCTAGAATGCCCAAGTGGGGTATTGTTGTGAAGGCTTTTGCAAGGTCCAGGTAGGCTGTGTGAACCACCTTCCCCTAGTCAATGGCCTTGGTGACTGTTTCAAAGAAATCAACCGGGTTAAACCCGGTAGTGCTGGTGTGCTCTCAGTAGCCCTGAACCAGGCATCTGTTACTGCACAGATATCGATGTTTTCCATGCCAAGGAGTGTTTTGGGTGCATGCATCTGGAGGTTTAGACCTCTGGCGTTGGGTAGCATTGCTCTTAGTGTCTTATCCCTTGTGATACCTATGAAGGTGGGTTTGTCATTTGAGCCCTGCCTAACATAGGCACTATGGGGGTAGCAAGAGCCTTTGCCAATATCCGAAAGGCCAGGGGTGACAGGTGCAGGCCGTCCCTAGCAAAGCAGGTAGTTCAACAGAAGATGAATGTGTGAAGGTGTAGTGCCTGTGATTAGTTAGCAGTAGCATATATGACTGCTCACGTGGACACATGCCAGGCAGGTCATATGCACTGTGTCACAGGCAATGTACATGTGAACAGGACAAACAGTGACATCCTGTCAAGTGGGACATGGACATACATATAGTAGGCTATGCAGATGGCACTAGGAGTCCACAGAAGCTCTATAACTATGCATTGCAGGTGTGATCAGTATTCCAGGGTAATTGCAAGCAAACATGCATGCAAACAAAGCTACAGTAAATGTGGGCCCCCCCAAAAAAAAACCCTTCCGGGAAAAAAAAGGGGGGGAAAAAAAGGGGGGGGGGGAAAAAAAAAAACCCCTTTTTAAGGGAAAAAAAAAAAATTTTTCCCCCAATAAAAAAAAAAAAAACCCCCCCCGGGGGGTTTTTTTGGAGGGTTTTTTTCCCCCCCCCCCTTCCCCAAATATTGGGGCCCCCCCTTTTTTTTTTTTGGGGGGGGGGGGGGGGGGGGCCCCCCCCAGGGATCCCCAAAAAAAAACCTCCCAAAAAAACCCGGGGTTTTGGGGGCCCCCCCCCCCATTTTTTATTTCCTTTTTTTTTCCCCCCCCCCCCCTTTTTTTTTTTTAAAAACCCCCCTTAAAAAAAAAAACCTTTTTTGGGGGGGGAAAAAAAAAAACCCCACTTACTGCATCAGGCATGCTGTGATATACCCACAATTAATTCAGCACACAGTACTGTTAACAACATGATACTATTACTACACATCTATGTGGTCACCCTGTGCATCAGCAACATGTTAACCTGTACCTGCACAGTTGTTACAGATTGCAGGAGGTGGCACAGTTTCATCATATGCACAGGGTGTGAACTTGGTATGCCTGAGTCAAACCCCCTACCCCAATTTTTTTTTTTTGGGGGGGGGAAAAAAAAGGGGGGGGGTTTTTGGGGGGCCCCGGGGGGGTTTTTTTTTGGGGGGGCCCCTTCCCCCCCTTTTTTTTGGGGGGGCCCCCGGGGGAAAAACCCCCCCGGACCCCTTCCGGGGCCGGAATTTTTAAAAAAAATGGGCCGGGGGTTTTTTTTAAAACCCCCCGGCCGGGCCGGGGGTTTTGGGGGGGGGGGGGGGGCCCCTTTTTCCCCCTGCCGGGGGGGGGCCGGGGGTTTTTTTTAAAACCCCCCCCCCGGGGGGGGGGCGCCCAAACCCCCCCCCGCCTGGCCCTTTTTTTGGGCCCCCCCCCCCATGGCCCCCCAAATCCCAAAAGGGGGCCCCAACCCTTTAGGGGTTTTTTTGGGTGGGGGCCCCAATTTTTCCCTTTAAGGCCCCCCCCCAACCCTTTTTAAACCCCGGGGGGGAAAAAAAAACCCCCAAAAACCCCCTTTCCGGGGTTTTTTGGGAATTTTTTTTGGGGGGGTTCCCGAAAAATTTTAAACCCCTTTTAACCCCCCCCGGGGGGGGGAAAAAATTTTAAAAAAAAAGGGGGGGGCCCCCCCCCGGGGGGGGGGTGGGGGGCCCCCCCCCCCCTTTTTAAATGGTTTATTTCCCTTTCCCCCCCAAAAAAAAAAAAAGGAAAAAACCCCCCCCAAAGGGGAAAAAAAGGAAAAACCCCAAAAAGGGCCCCCAAGGGCCCCCCACAAAAAAACCCCCCCCCAACCCCCCCCCCCCCAAACCCCCATTCCCCCCCAACCCCCAACCCCAAAAGGGGGGCAAAAAAAAAAGGGGGGACAGGGCCCCAAAAAAAAAAAAAAAAAAAAAAATAACCCCCCCCCCCCCCCCCCCCCCCCCCCCACATACACAATACAAACCCCCAAGGGGGGGCCCCCCCCCCCCCCAACCCTGCACAACCCCCAACCCCCCAAAACCCCCCCCACCCCCAACCCCAAACCCCCACAACCCCTGCACACAACACAAAAAAAGGAGGGGGCCCCCCGGGGGGCCCAAATTGGGGAAAAACCAATTTTTCCAAATTTTTAAAACACACCCCCGGGAAAGGGGTTTTTTTGGGGCCCCCCAAAAAACCTTTTAGTTGGGGGGAAAACCCCCCAAAAAAAGGAAAAATTTTTTTCCCCCCCCCCCCTTTTTATTAAATATTACAAATTTTTTAAAAAATTTAAAAAACCCCCTTTCCCCCTTTTAAAAAGAAAAAAATTTTTTTAAACCCTTTTTTTTCCCCGGGCCCCTTCCTTTAAAGGGCCGCTTTTGGGTTTGGACAAAACTAATTAATTTTCCCCCGGCCCCGGGGGGGGGTTTTCCCCCCAACCCTTTAAAATTTTTGGGCCCCGGGGGGGGCCCCCCTTAAAACAAAATTTTTTCCCTTTTTTTTTTTGGGGGGAAAAAACCCCCCCTTTTTGGGGGGGCCCCCCCTGGGCCCTGGTTTTTGGGGGGTTTTTAAAAACCGGCTTTTTTTTTTTTTGGGGTTTTTGGGGGCCATGTTTTAAAAAAAATTTTTTAAAAATTTTTTTAAAATTTGGTTCCCAAAAAACCCCCCAAATTTTAAAATTTTCCCCCCCGGGGGGGGGGTTTTTTGGGGGCCCGGGACCGGGAAAAAAAAAGGGAAAAAAAAAAAAACCCAAAACCCCCCCCCAAAAAATTTTAAAAAAAAAATTTAAATTGGGTTTTTTGGGGTTTAAAAAAACCCCCCCTGGCCCCCAAAAATTTTTTTAAAAAACCCAAACCCCCCCAAAAAAAATTTTAAAAAAAAACCTTTTTTTTGGGTTTTTTTTGGCCCCCCCTTTTTCCCCCCCCCCCCCAAAAAATTTTTTTCCCCCCCCGGGAAAATAAAAAATTAAAAAAACTTTCCCCGGGAAAAGGTTTTTTTTTCCCCCCCGGGGAGGGGTTTTTCAAAAAAACCCCAAACAAATTTTTTAAAAAGGGGGTTTGGGGGCAAAATTATTTCCAAAAAACCCCCCCCGGGAAATTTTTAAAAAAGGGGAAAAAAAAAAATTTAAATTTTAAAAAAGGGGCCCTTTGGGGGGGTTTCCCCAAAAAAAACCCCCCCCCCCATTGGGGGGGGGGGCCCCCCCCCAAAAAAAGGGTTTTTTTTTAAAAAAACCCCCCCAAAAAGGAAAAAAAAAACCAAAAAAAAATTTCCCCGGGTTTTTTAAAAACCCCCCCCTCCGCCCAAAAAAAACCCGGGCCCCCCCCCCGGGGGGGCACCCCCGGGGGAAACCCAAAAAAAACCCCCCCAAACCCCCCCCCCTTTTTTTTTAAAAAAAACAAAGGTTTTTTCCCAAACCCCCAATTTTTTAAAAAAGGGGCCCCGGGGGTTAAAAACCCCCCCTTCCCCAAAAAAAAAAAATTTTTTTTTTAAAAAAAATTTAAAAATTTTTCCCCCTTTAAGGGGTTTTTTTCTAACCCCTTTTTTTTTTGGGGGTTTTTTTGGTTTCCCCTTTGGGGAAAAAAAAAACCAAAAAAGGGGGGGGGGGGAAAATTTTAATTTTTTTTAACCTTTGGGGGGTTTTTTTTTTTGGGGGGTTTTTTAAAAAATTTTTTTTGGGGGGGGCCCCAAGGGAAATTTTTTGGGGGGGGTGTTTTGGGGTTTTTTTTTTCCCAAATTTTTAAAAAAAAAAAGGGGGGGCCCTTTTGGGGGGGGGGTTAAAAATTTTTTTTTTCCCCAAATTTTTTTTTCCTTTTGGGGGTTTTAATTTTTCCCCCCCCCTTTTGGGGCCCTTTTTCCTTTTCCCCCCCCTTTTTTTTGGGGGGGGGGGCCCCCCATACTGGGTTTTTTTGGGGGGGTTAAAGTGGGGTTTTTGGGTTTTTTTTTTCCCCCTTTTTCACCCCCTTTTTTCCCCCAAAAATTTTAAAAAAAATAATTTTTTTTTTTAAAAAATTGGGGGTTTTTTTTTTTTTAAAATTTTTAAAAAAAGAATTTTTTTAAAATTTTTTTGGGGGGGGGAAAAATTTTTTCCCCCCAAAAATTTTTTTTTTTCAAAAAAATAATTTAATTTTTAAAAAAATTTTTTATTATATTAAATTTTAAAATATTATTTTATTTTATTTGGGGGGGGAAAATTTTTTGGGGGGGCCCCCTTTTTTTTTATACAAATCCTTTTTTTAAAAAAAAAAAAAAAAAACCCCCTTTTTTTTTAAAATAATTTTTTTAAAATTTTTTTAATTTTTGGGCCCCCCCCCCTTTTTTTTTTTTTAAATAAATTTTTAAAAAAATAATTTTAAATTTTTTTTTTAAAAAAAAAAAAAATTAAAAAAATTTCAAAAAACCCCCAAAAAAAAAAATTTTTTTTTTTTTTCCCCCCCTTTTTTAAAAAAAAAACCAAAAATGGGGAAAAAAAATTTAAACCCAAAAAGTTTTTTTAAAAAATTTTTTTTTTTTTCCCCCCGGGGGTTTTTTTTCCCCCCCCCCCTTTTTTTTTTGGGGGGCGAACCCAAAAAAGGGGGGGGGTTTTTTTTTTTTTTCCCCTTTTTTTTTTTCCCCCCCTTTGGGGGGTTTTTTTTTTTGGGGGGCCCCCCGGCCTTTTTTTTTAAAATTTTTTTTCCCCCCGGGTTTTTTTTCCCTTTCCCCTTTTTTCCCCCTTTTTTTTTTTTTTTTTAAAAAAATTTTTTTTGGGGGGGAAAAACCCCCCTTTTTTTTTTCGGGGCCCCTTTTTTAAAATTTTTTTAGGAAATTTTAAACCCAAAGGGGGTTTGGGTTTTTTTTTTTTTCCCCTTTTTAAAAAAATTCCGGCCCTTTAAAAAACCGGGAATTTTTTTGGGGGTTTTTTTTTTTTGGGGCTTTCCCCCTTTTGGGGTTTTTTTTTTTTTTTTTTTTTCCCCTGGGCCCAAAAAATTTTTGTTTTTTTGGTTTTTTTTTTTTTTTTTTGGGGGGGTTTTTTTTCCCCCCCTTTTTTTTTGGTTTTGGGGGGCCCCCCTTTTTGGGCTTTTTTTTCCTTTTCCCCCCAAGGGGCCCCAAAATTTTTTTTGGGGGGGGGGGAAATTTTTTTTTTTTGGGGGGGGCCCCAAAATTTTTTTTTTTTTTTTTCCCCCTTTGGGCCCCCCGGGGCTGGGGGCCCCTTTTTTTTTAAAAGGGTTTTAAAATTTTTTTGGGGGGGGGTTTTTTTTTCCCTTTTTTGGGTTTTTTTCCCCCCTTTTTTTTTCCCTTTTTTTGGGGGCCCCCTTTTAAAATTTTTTGCAAATTTAATTTTAAAAAAATTTTTCCCCCCCCCCTTTTTTTTTTTTAATATATTCTGTTTTTTTTTTTAATTTTTTTTTTTTTCCCTTTTTTTGGGGTGGCCTTAAATTTTGGGGGTCCCCCCCCGGGGAATTTTTTTGGGGGGTTTTTTTTTTTTTTTTTTTCCCGGTTTTCCTTTTCCCCCCTTTTTTTTTTCCCCTTTTTTTGTAAAAATTTTTTTTTTGGGGGGTTTTTCCCTTTTTTTTTCTTCCCTTTTAAAAATTTTTTTTTTTAAAATTTTTTGGGGTTTTTTTTTAAAAAAAGGAAAACCCCCTTTTTGGGTTTTAAAAGGGGGTTTTTTTTTTTTTCCCAAAATTTTCCCCCCAAAAAAAAATTTTTTTTTAAAAATTTTTTTTTGGGGGGGGGTTTGGGGGGGGAAAAAAAACCCCCCCCGGGGGGGCCCCAAAGGGGTTTTTTTTCCCCCAAAAAAAAAAAAAATGGGAAAAAAGGGGGGGGGGGGGGAAAAAAAACGGGGGGGGGAATTTTTTAAGGCCCCACCCCCCCCCCAAACCCAAAAAAGAAATTTTGGGGGGAAATTTTTAAAAACCCCCCCCGGGGGGAAAAAAAAAATTTTGGGGGCCGGGGGGGTTTTTCCCCGGAAATTTTTTTTTATGGGGAAAAATTTTTTGGGGAAACCCCCCTTTTTTTTTTTTGGGGGGGGTTTTTTTAAAAACCTTTTGGGAAAGGGGGTTTTTAGGAAAGGGGAAAAAAAATTAAGGGGGTTAAAAAGGGGGGGGGCCCCCCCCCGGGGGGGGGTTTTTGGGGGGGGGGGGGGGGGTTTTAAAAAACAAAAACCCCAAAAGGGCCCGGGGGGTGGGGGGGGGGGGGGGGGGTATTTAAAAAAGGGCCCCTTGGGGCCGGGGAAAAGAACCCCAACCCCCCCCCCCCCACGGGGGAGGGGGTTTTGGGGGGGGCGGGGCCGGGGCCCCCCCCCCCCCCCCCCCGGGGGGGGGCCCCGGGGGGCCCCCCCCCCCCCCCCTGGGGGGAGGGTGGGTCCCTCCCCCCTTCCCGGGGGGGCCCTTTTTTGGGAAAAAGGGGGGGGGGGGAAAAAAAAAAAGGAAAAACCCCGGGGTTTCCCCCCCAAAAAAAAAACTCCCCCCCCCCCAAAAAGTTTTTTAAAAAAAAAAAAATTTTTTTTAAAAAAAAAAAATTTATAAAAACCCCCCTTTAAAATTAAAACCCAAAAAAAGCCCGGGTTTAAAAAAACCCCAAAATTTTTGGAAAGGGGGGTTTAAGGGGGAAAAAAAGGAAAAAACAAAAAAAAAACCCAAAAAATTTTTTTTAAAAAATTCCTTTAATTTTTAAAAGGGGAATTTTTAAGGGGGGGAAAAAAAAAATTTAAAAAATTTTTCCCTTTTTTTAAAAAATTTTTTTTTTAAAAAATTTTTTTTTTTTTTTTTAAAATTTTTGGTTTTAAAAAACCCCCCTTTAAATTTTAATTTTAAAAAAATTCCCAAATTTTTTTTTCCCCCCCCCAAAAAAAAATTTTTAAAAATTTTTTTGTTTTTGGGTTTTTGGGGTTTCAACTTTTTTCCCCCATATTTAACGGGTTTTTTTTTTGGGTTTAAACCCTTTCCCCCCCCTTTTTTTTTTTTGGCTTTAAGGGTTTTTCCCTTTTTTTTTTATTTAAAAAAAATTTTTTTTTTAAATTTTTTTTTTTCCCTTTTTTTAAAAAGGGGGTTTATTTTTTTTTGGGGTATTTTTCCCCCGGGGGATTTTTTTTTTTTTAAACCCCGGGTTTTTTTTGGGAAATTTTTTTAAAAAAAATTTTTTTTTGTTTTTTTTTTTTTTAAAATTTTTTTTTTTTTTTTTTTTCATTTTTGGGGGCCCCCTTTAAAGCCCCCCAAAAATTTTTTTTTCCCCCCCTTTTCGGTTTTTTTTTTTTTTTAATTTTTAAAAAAAAACCCGTTTTTCCAAACCCCCAAAAAGAACCCCGGGTTGGGGGGCCCCCCCCCAAAAAAAGGGTTTTTTTTTCTTCCCCCCAAGGGGGGGGGCCCCCCCAAAAATTTTTTCCCCGGGGGG